>NC_073693.1:25190974-25479429 GCF_029784155.1 Uranotaenia lowii
TTTTTGGGTTTTGGTGTTTTTATGATTATTCAAGACCCTTTTTCTCTTTTCCAGTGGGAAAGTCTAGCCGCTGAAATCCGCACAGTTGACGAGAACCTTTGCTGGCAGCAAAAGAGACGCTGGCTCTGGATCGCCAGCAGTAGAAATCTTTTATCTCAGCCCTATGCGTCGGTCAATCGTAGGTAGGTAGGAAGGTAGGTAGTGCGAAAATGGAACAAAAAGAAATGGGCTCCCATACATTTGTCATGTTTCTAGAACTCATAAGACATATGAAATCAAATGTTGTTTTCTTTGGGGCCCACCAGCCTAACAATTGTGGGGAGGAATTTATGTTGTCAGGTTTACGAACTTATCATACAAATTTTGTTCAAATTTTGTAGTTTTGTTCAAAAACTAATCGAAAAAGTGTAGAGTGTTGTTCCTGGGATTTCTCGATCGGGAATAAAAAAAAATTGAGTTCCCGGTTCCCGAGAAACGCTAAAAAATCTCGGAAAATTCCCGAAGCCAATGAAAAATGCTAAATGATTAATAATTTACACGAAAATTGAGCATGGAAAATCATTGACTTAAACATTTTTTGTTCTTAAACTGGTTAATATATTAAATTTGATAAAAATGTTTTTCGTTCGAAAACTTAGTCAAAAACAATGACGATCGAGGAAGAATGACCTTAATGGGTTAAGTTCCTATAAAAAAGAAAAAAAAGTGAAAAACGACTAAAAATCTATAAAAATGAACAATTCCAATAAAGAAACTCTACGAAAAGAATCTTAGTGTTCTAAATTGCAACACTCATCATTAAGAACTCCGTTTCGTAAATTGTTGACTGTAGCAAAGTCATCGCCAAAAAAATTGAATATTTTGAAACAATAGAAAAGTTATCTGAAAATTCACGAAATTCGATGAATAAACTGAAGTCTAACTTGTATCTATGGAGAAAAATCTTTCTCCGTTATTTAAAATTTTTGCAGCCTTAATCAGTAAAGTTTGTCGGTTGAAATTCTTATTTTTGGGTCTAAGGTTTTATAATTGCTATAAGCTTGGAATGTTTTGCAATACTACTAACACAAAATTTAAAATTATCAAATAGATAAGGTTTCGTATGCAGTAGAGGGTTAAAATCATCATTTTCCATTTTTCCTGGGATCTCGAGAATTCTCGGGAAAAGAATCGTCAGATTTCCTGATGACCGGGAAGTGGACACTAAATAAGTGAAAGCGAATTTGCCGTGGAGATCCCTCTCTTCTTCCAGCAGCTGGACACGAAGGTGGCACCAGTGGCACCCATACGAGATTTATGTAATAACATGAAAATTCATAAAGCAAAAGCAACCATATTTTACTTGAAAGCATAAATGCCTCCGATAAATATTTTTTTATTGATTTATGCCATCACCGTTCTTTCAGTGAGGAGACGTGATGGACGTTCTTTTTTGTACGTCTAGTCTGCCTACCGATATGTTTTCTCCTTCCATATCGATATAAATACTTCTTTTTTAACATTTATCGTTTATATTGCTTGAAGCTGATTTTTACGCTAAATTTAACATAATTTGAAAATTCAGCATATTTCTTTACTTTATTGAGTTAAATATCCATCTTTTTTGTCAACCAACCTTAATGTTTTTTAATTTATAACCATAAAGAGAGCGTGTGACAAATTTTATTTAAGCTCGTGAAATTAAAGTAAATAGTAAAGGGTTTTGTGAGAAATTTTTGTGACATTACGAGTTCACATATAACTTAGCCATTATGATTCAATATTCCTTGATTTGAAAATGTTTAAATTTGCAAATTCAACTTTTAAAAATAATTTGAAATACTTATTAAAAATCCAAGTTTTTCTATAATATGTATACACTTTAATCAACTTGCAATACTTCAAGATAAATAATGTGTGGATTGTTCATGTATGAATAGCAAAGCAAAGCTTTAGTTATAATCAGTAGAAAATCTACAAAACGATTTTTAGTCATTTTAAACACCAATTTTCCAATTGAACAAAAACCAAATGAAAAATCATTTTTTAAACTCATTGTTTTTGAGAAAACTAATAGAAGTTTTGTAGAAGACTTTGTGCGGCCAAAACAACCGTTTTTTAAATTTCAAAAACCTTATAATGTTTGAATACGAGAAAATTTGTGCACATTCAGCCAAATGACCAAATGGGTTTAAAATCAACATAACGAAACAGTCTAGTTTGAGGGAAATACGATTTGTTCTCTTGATATGATAAAAAATTTAATGAGGAAATATTTCTAAAAAATATAAAAATTCAACATCATTTTGATGTTATATATTGAATTTTAAAAGACATGTGAACAGAATCTCTAGGAAAAAATTCAAATGGTTTTATTTTCATTCAGTTGAAACTCAGAAATTCAACAAATTGAAACTTTTATCAATGTTATTTAAAAAATATTCTCAATGATAATCCTTATTCTGAACAAGATGTTTTTAAGTAAATATTTTCGAAACACTAGAAAACGAATGCCAATTAAAATTTGGAATAAAGCCTGAATTTAAAGCTTTGGATATCAAAATAATCGCACAGAAATACCATATTTATAAAAAACTAAACACCAGACTTAAGAACAAATTTAATCCGAATTCAAGAATAAATTACAGATCAGGTCAGAAATGAACCATACAAAAAATATTTTATCAAGATTTGAAGTGTGAATTTTTGACAAGGAATAAAATGTATTAAAACTCTAAAAAGATTATTCAAAACACATAGATAATGATTAAATTTTATCTGATGAAATTGAAAGTATGTATTTAAATCGATGCCAAAATTGCCAGTGATCAGAGTCAGAAATGAAATCCAATTTCATATTCAAACTCTTACAGTTATCGCAATAAATGGCCTAAAAAGTTAATGTTTGATTGAAGTACACAATTATAACTTTGTTTATTTAATATACAAAATATTCAATTAATCATTGCATACAAATAACATGTTTGGGTGATTTCTTGAATTAAGAAATACGAAACTGATGAATAAAAGAATTCCAAGTTGTGTGGTAAATTCGAAAACACAAAGCAAATACTCTTTTAATTAAAATTTCCCATTAAAATTAATTCTTAAAGTTGTTCTTTAGAATCATTTTTCAAACTTTTCATATAATGATGGAAAAATCATGATCGATTCTAAAAAAATGATTTAATATAAAAACAACAAGTGAAACGTTTATAAAACTGACGAACTAACAAATCTTCATGAAATTAAAAACTGATTATGAGTTTATTTATTACACCTTATTCATTTCAGAAGCAAAGTTTTGGAGATAATGATGATGACGATATAGTTTCTAAAAAAGGTAAATTCATTTTTTTTAATGTTTGAAAAGGCAAGTATTTTGTTGAAATTTCTGAAGAAAGTTAAACAGAACGCTTTTTTGCAAGTCTGCAAAACGATTAGATTTTTCTAGTTCTAGACATCTATAGTTGTTTTTTGCAGAAGTAAACATTTATTGCGGCCTTGAAAAAAGTTTAAACATTTTTTCTCTTTTTTTGTTATTTTGTGAAGTTTTGTCATAAAAGTGCAGAATTTTCTTAAATAATTTTTACCTTTTATCAAAGGTTTTTTGGCACCAAAATAATCATTTTTTACGCTTCATTTTATTGTACCTAAAAAAATGTGAATTTTGTGGCCTTGTGTAATTTTTAAAACTGTTTTGAATGTTGTATTTTTTCTCTTGAATATTTCATATCAGCATAAACTTTGAAATAATACTAACGAATGTTTGGTAATATAGTAATGGATGAACTTGTAAAGATACTCTTCTTAATTAATACGGATTTTTAGGACGAGGTGGGGTTTTTGTGTACTGGGATTTGAGTTTTAGTAGAATAGGCTGATAAAATTACCGATCGAATTTGACAATTGGAAGTTAGTTTAAATTTATGAACGTCATGTGGTTTCGTATAATGAAATGTTTAAGGTCTAGAGTGATAATGGACCTAATACCGCTGGAGATGCGAGTCAATTTTTTGACATGTTTATTACCAATTATTTATTTTTAAACACAAATAAAAATACATTAAAACCAACCATTTTAAGAAAAAATTTAATTCTTAACCAATGTTAGAACTTTTTCAAAGCTACAAAAAATCTGAAAATCCTCAGAAAAACTTGACGAATGAAACTACGTTCAAAAAAATCTTTCTTAAATTTTCAGAAATATCTCACACAGTTTTTAAAAATTATGAAAGTTTTAAACTGAATCTTTGACAGTTTACATGAAACTTTTTGACAATATTCAACCAAAATTCAAATAACTTCAAAACTTTGAGGTACTTTGAGGAAATAATACAATTTATAAGACAACTATTTTTACAATTCGACAATTGAAATAATTTGGACGGTTTAATTTATTTTCAAAATGAGATAATTTGCAGTAGCCATTGGTGAGTTTTTTTGGCCGCTGCAACAAATTACTTTTTGTTCCTATATGTTTCTCCGGCGTCTTTTGAATCACCAATCATAAGTGTACAATTTGAGAAGATTTGAGTGATTAAATTTAGGTTGGAAATTTGTATGGAAGTAGTTTTTTTGTATATTGAATCATCCATAAATTTCAAATAAGCTTGAAGTGAAGTTTGTCTTTAATTTTTGGTTTTCCTATTCATAAGCTTCATTTTTGGTAACAAAAGAAGAAGCTAAGTCTTCCACGGAAAAAAGATTATAAATACAAATAAAAATCTGAATTCAATGAAAAATGATTTAAAAAAGACAGATTGTGCTGATCACAGCTATCAAAAATTTTAATAAATGTTTTTGTCATGGTTGAACAAATCAACAAGATTTGCTCTACAAGCAATTTTCAACGATTTTTTTTTTATTTTGATCCTTTGGTTAACAGCTTTAAAATGAGCAGTCACAAACGCTAAAAAATATACTTTGATAAAAAAAATTTTGCATAACATCGAATATCGTTTCTGTGGTTAAAGTTAGGTTTAAGTTCTTTTTTTATGTAAGAATCAAGGAATATTTGAAATCCAAAGCTTTATTTTTTAGAATTTTAAGTACACCTCTGGATATTTTTAAATGAAAAAAATTGTTTTCCCATACGAATTTCCATACAAAACTAAAAATTCGTTGCGCTTATTCAGGACTGAATGATTGCATCCAAAATAATTATTCCTTTTTGTGGCAATAATAACATGTTATAAGAAGTGTTTCAAAATTGGAATCTTCTTACAAATCTTGAAGCGATAAAAAAAAATATCTGAAAACAAAAACTAATAAACATAGTTTATCAACAAAATATCAACAAAATCCTAAAGTATAGTTTTTTTTAGCTTTCCAGTTTTTCCCTTTAACTATCCGGACAGGACAACTCCGGGCGTTTTCCAAAAATCAAAATCCTGGCAAAAACCTGGCGCTCGAAAGTAGATTGAATATTTTTTGGCCATATTACTATTATTTCACAGTTTTAAAGTCTGTCTACAACTACCACCCAAATTTTATAGCATACTTTAAGGCGAAAAGTCAAATGTTTTAAGACAAAATCTACCTTTGAAGTCTTTTTAACCAGACAATCATTGGATAAACAATAGTTTTTGGATTAATGAAAGTTATATCGTGCTTTAGTTGAAAATGTGTCTTTTTGAACTCAAACAATAAGTTGAACCCATCGACAAACTTAAACAAAAAATTCCAAAAATCCTATAAATTACCTTACCCTGTGATGTTAAATAACGACATTACAAAGTTTACGTTATTCCTAAACGATTGAGATATTGGAATAAATATTATTGATGCATATTTGTTCATCCTGTTTGAAAAAATTGTGAATGATCAAAAATGATCTTCAAGTCACATTTTGTTAAATTTTCACTAAAAGTTCAAAACTAAAAAAAAATATATATACATTTTTTAAGATAACAACTTTTTTTTTGCTTCATTTGGCTTATTTTTTCTAGAACATTAAATTTTTGTTACAGATTCGAGTCACAAAATATAGCTGAGGGATCAAGACACACCAGGGATCTTACTACGTACATATATTTTATTGGAATCAATTCAGTTTTTTAAACCAATTCTAGCATAATCGACTTGTTGAAGAGTTTGCTACTTCTAAAAAGTTGCTGAAGAATTTTTGGTTATTGCAGTTATTAAGTTGCTAAGCGATGATTTTTATCGTTGATGAATACGAATTCAATTTCATTCGACTTCCAGGGATGAACGCCTAATGTGGCACATTCCGATTGATCCTAGCATTCAAAGTGTCTTCATTTATAGAAAAAGTTATATATTTTCATTGTTCGGATTTAATTGAATAAGCGTTTAGAATACAATGGGTGCCCTTTTTTACCTTATTGAAATCCCACACGTTCAGTGGTTTGATACAATGACGAACGATGAAGTTTTATAAATCGGACATATGACCACTTTTCCAGTCGTCATTTGCCTCAGTATTTCCTCATTCCTCTTGTTAACCGTATGAGGAAGCACCGCCATCATCATCAGCTCCCGATAGGTAGTTCCCAGTTTTCTACGGTTGTGCCAAGCTCTTTCCCAGGGTCGGTTTGTCGATATGACGAACACAATGTAATCAGTGTTTCTACCTGATTAAACGGTCTGAATAGTGTGCACACACACCCTCAACTTTCACCCACCCACACACTCACACTCATTCATGGCCTGGTCATCAACCGTCGTCCTTTCGTACAAACGCGCAACAAAAGCGGCACACAAATGGGTTCCTCGTTGCCACAAAAGGGATTCGCTTGACTGACTAAAACTAACTGACGGACAAACGATGGACGGGACCCCAAACCGAAACCAGAACCAGATCCAGAAGCCAAAAGTCCAAAAAACCCAAAGAGGGAATGAGCATCCATCCCTGTGAATCGGGGTAGGTGAAAATGGGAAAAGTTTTTCCCTTCTTTTCTCGACGTTTGAACCATTGTTCTCTGTGGCTGGAAATGGTTCCTTCTCACTATGCTAACTAACTATAGTAGTGGCTTGGCTGATTTCGGTTGCCTACATTTGGGCGCTCTCAGGTGAATCAATTTCGTTGGCAAAATTGGCTACCCACTGCTGCTGGCTGATACCTGAATGCAAACTACATTGGGAGCCGAGAGATAGAAAAAAAAACTGATTTTCTACAATGATCTTGTTCGAATGTCGAATAAAAACAGATGCTATTTGGAGAGTTTTTTTTTCCTCTATCTTTTTGGGCAGCGAGCCCGTAGAGAGAGAGACTCGAAAAAAGGCAAAAGATTCAAAGCAGCCAGCCGTCATCAAAAGTTTTAATTAAAAACATATTTTCATGCGAATAGTTTTGCATCATCGGTGAGATTCTTTCTGGATCTGCTGCCATATGAGCATCATCGCAGCCAGGCAAGAGTTCGAGGAAGAACAAAAGCCATTCTATTTTGATGAGAAAGAAAAGAGTTTTTCAGTTTGTGTTAGAGTATGTTTGGATACATTCAATGGGATGATGTGGTTTCAAGATTTGCGTTTCCGTTGTTAAAAAAAAAGGAAAATTGGACTTCAGCTCAACATGGGTGAATGGATGAATTTGATAGGTAGAAAGAACATCTGTAGATTTTTTTTTCCAGAAAAAAGTCAAGATAACCAGAAAAAAATAAGAAAGTTTCAACCAATAACAAAAACTTATTACAAAGTCGAAACTGCAAAACATGAAGAAAAATCAGAACATTTCTTAAAAACCACAAAAAAGTGGAACAAAAATTGACAAAAATTTACAAAAATTGACAAAAATTGACAAAAATTGACAAAAATTGACAAAAATTGACAAAAATTGACAAAAATTGACAAAAATTGACAAAAATTGACAAAAATTGACAAAAATTGACAAAAATTGACAAAAATTGACAAAAATTGACAAAAATTGACAAAAAACTGACAAAAATTGATAAAAATTGACAAAAATTGACAAAAATTGACAAAAATTGACAAAAATTGACAAAAATTGACAAAAATTGACAAAAATTGACAAAAATTGACAAAAATTGACAAAAATTGACAAAAATTGACAAAAATTGACAAAAATTGACAAAAATTGACAAAAATTGACAAAAATTGACAAAAATTGACAAAAATTGACAAAAATTGACAAAAATTGACAAAAATTGACAAAAATTGACAAAAATTGACAAAAATTGACAAAAATTGACAAAAATTGACAAAAATTGACAAAAATTGACAAAAATTGACAAAAATTGACAAAAATTGACAAAAATTGACAAAAATTGACAAAAATTGACAAAAATTGACAAAAATTGACAAAAATTGACAAAAATTGACAAAAATTGACAAAAATTGACAAAAATTGACAAAAATTGACAAAAATTGACAAAAACTGACAAAAATGACAAAAATTGACAAAAATTGATAAAAATTGACAAAAATTAAAAGAAATTTTAAAAAATTTGCAAAAATTGACAAAAATTACAAAATTGACAAAAATTGACAAAAATTTACAAAAATTGACAAAAATTCAAAAAAAAAAAAATGACAAAAATTGATAAAAATTCGCAAAAATGACAAAAATTACAAAAATGACAAAAATGACAAAAATGACAAAAATGACAAAAATGACAAAAATGACAAAAATGACAAAAATGACAAAAATGACAAAAATGACAAAAATGACAAAAATAACAAAAATGACAAAAATGACAAAAATGACAAAAATGACAAAAATGACAAAAATGACAAAAATTACAAAAATTACAAAAATGACAAAAATGACAAAAATGACAAAAATGACAAAAATGACAAGAATGACAAAAATGACAAAAATGACAAAAATGACAAAAATGACAAAAATGACAAAAATGACAAAAATGACAAAAATGACATAAATGACAAAAATGACAAAAACGACAAAAATGACAAAAATGACAAAAATGACAAAAATGACAAAAATGACAAAAATGACAAAAATGACAAAAATGACAAAAATGACAAAAATGACAAAAATGACAAAAATGACAAAAATGACAAAAATGACAAAAATGACAAAAATGACAAAAATGACAAAAATTACAAAAATTACAAAAATTACAAAAATTACAAAAATTACAAAAAAGGCAAAAATGACAAAAATGACAAAAATGACAAAAATGACAAAAATGACAAAAATGACAAAAATGACAAAAATGACAAAAATGACAAAAATGACAAAAATGACAAAAATGACAAAAATGACAAAAATGACAAAAATGACAAAAATGACAAAAATGACAAAAATGACAAAAATGACAAAAATGACAAAAATGACAAAAATGACCAAAATGACAAAAATGACAAAAATTACAAAAATTACAAAAATTACAAAAATTACAAAAATTACAAAAATTACAAAAATTACAAAAATTACAAAAATTACAAAAATTACAAAAATTACAAAAATTACAAAAATTACAAAAATTACAAAAATTACAAAAATTACAAAAATTACAAAAATTACAAAAATTACAAAAATTACAAAAATTACAAAAATTACAAAAATTACAAAAATTACAAAAATTACAAAAATTACAAAAATTACAAATATTACAAAAATTACAAAAATTACAAAAATTACAAAAATTACAAAAATTACAAAAATTACAAAAATTACAAAAATTACAAAAATTACAAAAATTACAAAAATTACAAAAATTACAAAAATTACAAAAATTACAAAAATTACAAAAATTACAAAAATTACAAAAATTACAAAAATGACAAAAATGACAAAAATGACAAAAATGACAAAAATGACAAAAATGACAAAAATGACAAAAATGACAAAAATGACAAAAATGACAAAATGACAAAAATGACAAAAATGACAAAAATGACAAAAATGACAAAAATGACAAGAACGACAAAAATGACAAAAATGACAAAAATGACAAAAATGACAAAAATGACAAAAATGACAAAAATGACAAAAATGACAAAAATGACAAAAATGACAAAAATGACAAAAATGACAAAAATGACAAAAATGACAAAAATAACAAAAATGACAAAAATAACAAAAATGACAAAAATGACAAAAATAACAAAAATGACAAAAATGACAAAAATGACAAAAATGACAAAAATGACAAAAATGACAAAAATGACAAAAATGACAAAAATGACAAAAATGACAAAAATGACAAAAATGACAAAAATGACAAAAATGACAAAAATGACAAAAATGACAAAAATGACAAAAATGACAAAAATGACAAAAATGACAAAAATGACAAAAATGACAAAAATGACAAAAATGACAAAAATGACAAAAATGACAAAAATGACAAAAATGACAAAAATGACAAAAAAGACAAAAATGACAAAAATGACAAAAATGACAAAAATGACAAAAATGACAAAAATGACAAAAATGACAAAAATGACAAAAATGACAAAAATGACAAAAATGACAAAAATGACAAAAATGACAAAAATGACAAAAATGACAAAAATGACAAAAATGACAAAAATGACAAAAATGACAAAAATGACAAAAATGACAAAAATGACAAAAATGACGAAAATGACAAAAATGACAAAAATGACAAAAATGACAAAAATGACAAAAATGACAAAAATGACAAAAATGACAAAAATGACAAAAATGACAAAAATGACAAAAATGACAAAAATGACAAAAATGACAAAAATGACAAAAATGACAAAAATGACAAAAATGACAAAAATGACAAAAATGACAAAAATGACAAATGACAAAAATGACAAAAATGACAAAAATTACAAAAATTACAAAAATGACAAAAATGACAAAAATGACAAAAATGACAAAAATGACAAAAATGACAAAAATGACAAAAATGACAAAAATGACAAAAATGACAAAAATGACAAAAATGACAAAAATGACAAAAATGACAAAAATGACAAAAATGACAAAAATGACAAAAATGACAAAAATGACAAAAATGACAAAAATGACAAAAATGACAAAAATTACAAAAATGACAAAAATGTCAAAAATGTCAAAAATGACAAAAAAAATGACAAAAAAAATGACAAAAAAGTGACAAAAAAATGATACAAAGATGACACCTAAATGACACAAAAATGACACAAAAATGACACAAAAATGACACAAAAATGACACAAAAATGACACAAAAATGACACAAAAATGACACAAAAATGACCCAAAAATGACCCAAAAATGACACAAAAATGACACAAAAATTACACAAAAATGACACATAAATGGCACAAAAATGACACAAAAATAACACAAAAATGACATAACAATTACAAAATTATGTCACATAGTTGACACAATAACTTTAACTTTAAAATGATACAAAAAAAACTAAAAAACTACATGAAATTTACTTAAAAATGGCTCAAAAATGACTTTTAAATGACATTTAGATAAATGGCACATTAAATTGCAAAAATTTAAAAAAAAATATTTTAAAAAATGGAATAAACATTTCACCAATATTACACAAAAAAGTTTTAAAAATAACATTAAAATAACACAAAACATATATAAAAATATCACATAAATTACAAAAAAATGACACAAAAATGATACAAAAATAACATGGAAATAACACAAAAATGACACAAAAATTACACTAAATTGGCATAAAAATATCACAAAAAATGAAACAAAAATGTCTCAAAAATGGAACAAAAATTTCCACAAACTATAAGAAAAATGTCACAAAATAGCACGAAAATGACCCAAATATTATTTAAAAAATGGCAAAGAGATGACTCGAAAATAAAACAATAATGATAAATATACGATGCATTCATGATGCAAAAATAAAACAGAAATATTACAGGGATGACACAGAAAGGACACCAAAAGTGGCACATGGAATCACAAAAATATTAGAAATTATTATATGAGCGAACTTCTCAAAATTTGAAATTGTTTGTAGTTAACCTTTGTGGAAATTGCTCTCTTCCAATTCAATATCGAAAAACAAATCATCGAAATCCATTAAACGCACCCAGCCCTCTAGTACTATCGCGTCGAACAAAATCTCGTTAATCTGGTCTATTTTTCAGTTTTCAATATCAGATGATCCTCGATAATCTGCTCCCGCAAATAAAGACAAAATTAAAAAGGCGACAAATGAAAAAATGCTCGATGGTGACAATCGACGACGGGACCGAAATAAATTTCCTCAAAATACTTCAAGGGAAGGCAGGGCTCACACACATCCCAAAACTGAAAACCGAAACTCCTAGGTCCAAGCTCTGCACTTGATCCGTTGATGGTGTCATTGCCTAGTACAGTGAGTCGAATGAATGAACGTGCACAATGAAAGAGAGAGAGCATTGAAAAAAAAAAACAAAATCACGAATGGAAGAGCCAAACCAACCAGCGAACCCCGGAGGCTGATTGATTGACAGTGATTATTTTAATCCTCCCGGCAGAAAATTCTCATTTCGGGGATGCTGCCATCAGTCAGACGATGCTTTATTTTTCTTTTTTTTTTTGTTTAAGTTTTTCGTGAAAGTAAAACCGTTGAAAGTATTTGGAACATTTCAAAAAAAAAAAATTAAAAAAATTATTTTAAAATCATGAGTAAATTATTTAAAGATATAACACATTGAAATTCTCCTCTCGTGGATCAAAGTTCTAATTTAACTCAGTTTTGAAAGCGTGAAAATTGATCGTGCCCGAGAATCCGATTATTTAAAGTGACAAATCATAAACGAAGTTGACATTCGGATCACCTACCCTAAGCCTTTTTTTAAGTACTTCCGGTATCAGAACTGATTCGATTGTGTGACCGGGTGACGATTGTCCTGCTCATTTCTGCCACCATTCGTGGTGTTATTTTAGCAACCTCGTCATTTTTTTCTCAACTGCCATTAGTATTGTGCCTCGGTAGCAGAAAAACCAATTTCGAAAGAATCAACAACGAGCTCGGGCCAGACAAAAACATGCAAGGTTAATTTCGGGTAAATTTTAATTTCAATTACCTACTTTTGATTTTCATTAGCCGTCAGGATGCTTCCAGGATTCTCTAGAAGTGGTGCAGCAGCACGTGTTTGGGAATTTGCGCCACGTGAGTGATGGTATTTTTTTTGGCTTCGATTCGTAGGCAGGATTGCAATTGGTCTGGACTTGAATTCCGCAGAGAGCTCAGTTCGGTATCAACCACAAAAAACGATATAATTGAATCGGATGATTCAATTTCATGGTGGGCTTCACATCTGCCTATTTTGGGCCCGGATCTCGAGAGGTTTCGAGTGCATGGCAATGACCGGCCTGTTGAGAAGCCATCGTTGGAAGACAGGAATGAATGTCAGAGAAAAAAAAACCTATTTAAAATCGATTTTTTTTTGTTAAGAACTGCCAGAAATGGATAACATGGATTTACTTTAAAGTTTATCTGAGAAACAATAGACATTTTTAGACACATTTTGAATTTTTGCATCATTTAGGAAAAAAAAGGCATGATGGGAAATTTCAGCTTTATCAAAACTGTGTGTTTAATCTTTTTTCAAAGCACATCTTTTTTTTGGGTTTGTTTTAGGGTTTATCACTACGTTTTCAATCACTTGCACCTAATACCAGTAATAGTGTCGAAAGCTGAAATGGCCACAAGGGGGTTATTTTACCCCGTACGTTGCAAAACCATCGGATTTGTTGGTGTTTACTTAATTTCAGTTCCCAATACGTTCCAAAAGAACAGACAGTTGTTTTGAATTAAAATTATAAGATTTTTTGAACAACGGAACCAAGCTTAAGAGGTCTCTAGGAATCCACAGGCTTTTTCAAGATAAACGAATGATGATAAAGATTGTCACTTGGAAAAATATGACATTCTGAAGAAAAGTCATCATGACTTATGAAGAAAACCATTTTTTTTGCTGATATCATAAGGAATTCTAAAGAATACTCGTGAGACCTTTCTAAGAAAGCTAGTCAGACCTTTTGGAGGAACGTTATCAATTTTTTTGGCGGAAAGTCTCTTGGAGATTGGATGAAAAACTCTCTGAAGTAAGTTCGCCAGGCCTGACTCCTGACTAAAACCAATATATCTCTCTTGCTTCTCTACCGATTTTTCCAAAAATTATGGTTTTGGAATGTAACTCAAATATGTTACTCAGAAATAATTCACCTCAAACACTTCAGTTTTTCGTTATTCAAAGTCTTAGAAAAAATCCGAAAAAACATGCTTCGGAAGAAAGACTGTAGATCAGCTACGAATTGCTCAAAACAATTTCAGCTAGTGTCTAAGAAAGCTGAAGTTTGAAGCTATACGTTGAACATAAAGATATATTTTTTGGATTTTTTTTTAAGATATTGAATATAAAAAATGTAAAAAATTGCTGTAAGACCGATGGTCAATGGATTTCCTTCTACTACCAAAGGTCACAGCGGATCTACCTACAACCAGTGTGGCGGTTTCCTCTTGGCAGTTTCCACAAGGTGTGGAGCTAGCCGACCCGGCATTTTTTAAATCAAAATCCTTGGATATGATGCTAGGGATACAGCACTATTTCTCATTTTTTCTAAGGCATACTAAAATTCTGTTGAGAGAAGGTTTACCAATGTTGGTAGAATCAGTATTCGGTTGGTTGGTGAATAACAGGATCCGTGGAGAACCAAATTCTACTTCCCGCATAGCTTGCAATACGGCTGGAAAGGTAGATTTGGATGAACTTCTCACTCGTTTTTGGTCCTGTGAAGAGATAGGGTCTCTGAACAATTATTCCCCGGAAGAACAACGCTGCGAAGCGCAGTTTGTTCTAACCAAGTGCAGAAGTTCCGATGGGCAATACACCGTTGCGTTACCAAAGGACGAAAAAGTATTTGCAAACATTGGTGAGTCACGGGAGATGGCTTTCCTTCGACTTCAATCCTTGGAACGTAGACTGGAAAAGAAGCCAGAACTACGTCAACACTACCACGGTTTTATGGAGGAATACTTGGAGCTTGGATACATGCGCAGGGCGGATGTGGGTCCAGAAAAGCGGTTTTACTTTCCCCATCATCCAGTCATCAAGCAGGCTAGCACAACCACAAATGTACGAGTTGTGTTCGACGAATCGGCTAAAAGAAGCAGTGGCATATCCCTCAACGAGGCGTAATTGGATGGACCTGTAATCCAGGACCAGCTTCGAGCTCTTATTATGCTTAGTCGAATGAAACAAATTATGGTTGTAGCGGATATCGAGAAGATTTTCAGACAGATCGGAATTTGTTTTGGAACGTGTTAAAATACTTGCCATAAAATTGAAGCCACCCTAGCGATATAACCAAAAGTGAGTTCTCTGTTGAAAACTCACTCTCCAACGACCGATCGCTGGGAGGGATCGATTGTTTATCTAGGCAATAAAAATCAGTTCGTAGCAACCTCCAAACAGACAACATCGGTCTTGTATTTTTACCCCCGTCGGCTCGGTGCATTAATTAAGTATCGGGAATAAAGTTAAAAGATTCCCTAATTGGTCGGTTTTTGTACTAACGGAAGAAATATCTACTCGTGAAGAATATCACCTCTTGTGCATAGAAAGAGGTTCGATTGGGTAGCCTTAATTGCACCCACAGTGACGGTGGACATTTTGACTTAGTGCTGTTAAATTGAAGTGTTCCCCGGTCGGCCCAACTTAGTGTTTACAGTCCACTAAGAAGAAAGTTTAATTCAGTTGGGACGATCCGGAACATTTTTTGGTCCTTCGAGCCGGATCTGTGGCCAGTTAAGGCCTACGGACAGTGTCGGATTCGGAAACAATAATCAAGCGGCTTCAGTGCACGGCCATCGCACTTTCGGTAGCATCAAGCCACCGCTGCCATCGCTGCTACGCCATCGCGCTGATCAGCGCTAATCAAAGAATCACGGTACCACAGCTGCGCCATTTGCTACAACACAAAGACACCACGGAGGGCGAACAACATCGGAACATTCCTTGGTCCACGGAATTGGTCTTCAAAAACAGGAAAGTACAAAGTGTGCATGCTCTGTGGTGTCTGTTTTGTGGGTACAAAATTGAATTTTTCGAAATAAAATTTAAAACTGATTTTCACGAATTTATTATTTCGGAACTGTGTGCAATCCCTGATAATTTCAAACATTCTTCTCTGCTGCTTACTGGTTCATAATTGGCAATTATTTTTTCATTGATTTCCCAGTCAACCGGGTGCTTTTGGTCATTTATTTCGGTCGAATAAGAACGTCGAGTTGAGTTGAGTCATTGGAGCATAATTGAATAACGGTGAAAGCAAGTAAAGTGCTTTGTGTGAGCGAATCATTGGTCTTTGAATGAGTCGGTTTTTGGCTTAAGTCAGCATAATTGATTAATGATCTGCGGAGATCACTAGGACGTTTCGGGGAAAAAATTTTATCATTTCTTAAAAAACTATTTCAAATTATTTTAAAATTGTGTGTGATTTGGCAATTTAGTGCAACATTAACAAGCGGACGTGTCGATGTGCAAATGAATTTTTTGGTTCAGATTTTTGGAACGGATTTTTTAAGTTCTTAACTGAACTTTGTCGGATTGCGTCAGAATATTTGTTGGTTTTTTTTGTCAGATTTTGAGTCAGTGAAACTTTCATCATGGAAGACATCGACTTCAACGATTTGAAAGAGCAAGAGCGACAACTCAAACGGACCATTCATGGTGTAGCGAGGTTCGTTGAAGGCTTTTCGATGGAACGACACGAAAACCAGATCGACGTTCGGTTAGAATTGTTAGAAGATGCGATGCGGAGATTTCACACAATCCAGCGGAAGATTAAGTTGATTCATGACGAAGAAGACCTCGAATTCAAGCCAGAATCAAAAGAATCCGAAGGCCAGCGGGAGAAACGAGTGAGAGCCAATATCGCCAAGCGTGAAGCAGAGTTTGATGAGGCAGCGTCCCAGATTGAGGAGGTTTACTGCACCGCGAAATCTTCCCTGGTAGCCTTCAAGCGAAAAAGGTCATTCGATGAGTCAGTGTTATCCACAAGTTCGGTGATGTCGCGCGTGAAGCTTCCTGAAATTCAGCTGCCGAATTTCAGCGGAAAAATTCGAGATTGGGTCACCTTCCGCGACATGTTCCAGAGTCTCATACACAACAACGGTCAGCTTTCCCCAATCGACAAATTTAGCTACTTGAGGTCATCGGTGACGGACGAAGCGCTCCACGAAATCGGCTCAATAGAGCTCACGGCGGCAAACTATCAAGTGGCATGGAGTTTGTTGGAAAAGCGGTACGAGAATAAGAAACTCATTGTAAAAGCCCATCTGGATGCGCTTTTTGCAATTGAGCCAATTCGTCGAGAGAACAGCGAGTCCTTGAATCGCCTCATCGGTGACTTCGACAAAAACCTGCAGATGTTGGACAAGATTGGGGAAAACGTTTCTACGTTTCTAGTAGTATTGCAATCAACTAAATCTCCAGAAATGTTGAGATCACACGGAACAGGTTATGTCTCGGTCGTTAAGCAACTTGCCTATCTTGCGTTCGTGAGATTGTATCTGAACAAATGTCGGAAAGTCGGTCAGCAAAACTGTCAGTAAATCATTTGGTTGAATCAGAAAAACATTCAGATCCCAAAGCGGAAACTTGTCAGAACCACATTCAGAAACTCATTCAGAAATCCATTCAGAAAAACATTCGGAAAAAACTTTCAGAACTTTATCGGAAAATCGGTCAGAAACCCATTCAATACAACAGTCAGAATCTATGTCAGTTTTACGTCAGAAAATCAGTCAGAATTCTTCAGATCATCTTGAAGATTTGCGAGTAGAACAAATTCGTCAAAGGCCAACCCACATTGGTCCAAATTTAAGATCGCTTCGTATACGAGCTGAACTAGGACAGCACAACTGCAAAACTACTTGAAATTTTGCTTCATCGTGTCGCACCTCAATCGTCGTTTGTCGAACGAAGAATTGACGGTGGACCCAGTTGGTCAGAATGACTAAAATGTCCCACATGCTATGCCTCCGTCTGCATCGATATCCTATCAGTGCAGACGTCGAGGAGAACCATCAGCACTCAACACACTCTGCGAAAAACGGTACAACTCGCGGTCTAAAATCGACGAAAAGGAAAGCATTGGAAAGAGGCGACAGCAGACATTGCCATAGGTGACAATGTAACGGTTGTTGGAGCTAATCCTGAGCTCAAAGTTTTTGGTTGAATGGTTTACTTTATGCAAAGTCAGTGAGCAATATATCGGTAATAGTTAACACGAAAAACAGAATATTAGACCGAGACATCTAAATAACCTTCCCACTTCCCATCCGCGATAGCAATTATGTCGACAACATATGTCAGTTGATCAAGAATGATCGTGTCAGATGAAATAAGTTGAAAATTGAAACATGTCAGAGTTTCATAAGTCAGTAATTTGTCAGAAAGTTTATCGTCATAATTCGCATTTGGCGAAATGTGTCAGCTTTGTCAGAATGTCTGTCAGAAAACGATTTGTCAAAGAATATGTCAGAAAGAACTATCGTCAGAATCCGCATTTATCGGAATGTGTCAGAAAATGTATGTCAGTTTATGTCAGAATATGTTTGTTGAATTTTAAAAATTGGTACAAGGATGCATGTTGCAATTTTCAAAAATCCCGCTAAAGCCTTTCGAAATATTATTTTCTTTCATGACCCCAACCGCTTGTACAATCAATGTCTCCAACAACCCAATACCGAGAACTTCTGGTCCGGCCTAGCACCACAAGTCCGGTCCAGGCAAGCAGACACTTCGGAATCCTCGCACCCCGAAACAGCAACGCATTTCGTACACATCACTGCTTCATAAGGCTGGAAATTGGTACACAAGTTCACCTAGTTACGAAAAAAGGTTCATCGGTTCCCCGGCCAAGTACTAACATCAGTTCAAAGGGCATCAGGAGGTCATCGATCATAGAGAAGAAGTCATCATCTTATCATCGGTTCCGGAAAATATTCAACAACGACAAGTTCATCAATTGATCATCTTTTTATTGATAAATCCATCAGGTATCAACCTCTGGTCGAAAGTCGACAGGTTGATACGTTGAAACACAGTCGAGCAAGAACCCCTGGTCGAAGGTCGACGGGTCATACATCGGCTAAGCGTTGGTCATTGGAGCGAGCATGTTTTGATCCACTATTTCTACGTCAAGCACACGTCTCAACCTCTGGTCGAATTTCGACAGGTTGGTACGCGGCGCAGCACAAGTTCTGTGCGAACCTCCGGTCGAATGTCGACAGGTTCACAGCCCAGGTCATCGTTTGAATCAGCCTCGTCAGCCAATTCGTCGTAAAAAGGCACCAATAGCACCCAATCGTACGCTCCAACCGACGCTTGAATGGTCATCGAAATCATCTTTTCCGGTTCCATCGCTACATCGCATCCACAATCGACCGGTTTCACCATCACCTACAACAAGAAGAAAGAAAATTGAGAATTTCGGAACTTTTTCAACATTCGAAAAATTACATTCCACAAGAAATCGACACGGTCTATGGTTGTTCGTTGCTGTTCGCGAGCCAGCAAAGCGTTCTACGGCAGCGAGGAAAAATAATTCCACCACCCAGTGGAGAGCACTCATCGACCCTAGCAAAGCAGCACAGCAGCACCTGAGTAAGCAAATTGAAAAAAAAATCATCAGCTGCTTTCTTCCCTAATGATGTGCGACTTACCTGCGGAATTCGGATAAATTTTCGGCCAAACATTGCGATTTTAATTTTTGCTCAGCAAACTTCTCGAAACCCAGCAGCAGATACCTAGTCCAACAGCAGCAGGATTTGTTTCACCACCCACCGATCGTACCCGAAACGTATGAAACAAAAGCGAGAGATTTTCAACCCAGCTGATCGCACCCATCCACACCAGCAGCAATAGCAAGAGACAGACGAAATCATCACAAAACGTACCTACCAACAGGCATACTACGGGATCATTTTTTGCCTTTGTTTTTCATCTCACGGCAAAAACCACCAAGCATCAAGTCCAGCCAGCAAGAAGCACAAGCGAGTGTGTGCATTGTTTTTCGTCGATCGACTATTCCACATCAATCGCAAAGAGAAGAGCGTTAAACCACATGTGCGATCAACAGAACTGTTGCCGTATGCAGCGCGTACACGGAAATGCTGTTTGACAATTTTTTTTTCTCGGTTTTCAATTTTTTTTTATAGACATTTGTATTATATAACGCTAAAGATTATGAATTCAGTAACTGTATAGACATTAAGATTGAACTTTGTAATGTTTGTGTTGAAACCCGTATGGTTTCAAGGGGGCCGGCATGTTTTGGAACGTGTTAAAATACTTGCCATAAAATTGAAGCCACCCTAGCGATATAACCAAAAGTGAGTTCTCTCTTGAGAACTCACTCTCCAACGACCGATCGCCTGTGATCGTGTTGAGGGATCGATTGTTTATCTAGGCAATAAAAATCAGTTCGTAGCAACCTCCAAACAGACAACATCGGTCTTGTATTTTTACCCCCGTCGGCTCGGTGCATTAATTAAGTATCGGGAATAAAGTTAAAAGATTCCCTAATTGGTCGGTTTTTGTACTAACGGAAGAAATATCTGCTCGTGAAGAATATCACCTCTTGTGCATAGAAAGAGGTTCAATTGGGTAGCCTTAATTGCACCCACAGTGACGGTGGACATTTTGACTTAGTGCTGTTAAATTGAAGTGTTCCCCGGTCGGCCCAACTTAGTGTTTACAGTCCACTAAGAAGAAAGTTTAATTCAGTTGGGACGATCCGGAACAGAATTCATGAAACGGATATGCCCTGGCAAAGCATTCTGTGGAGAGCTGACCCTAAGAAGAAAGTTGAAACCTTTGAATTGGTCACCGTAAAGTATGGTACGAAACCGGCACCATTCTTAGCGACCAGAACGTTGAAACAACTAGCCATCGACGAGCATCATCGATTCCCAGCGGCATCCAAGGTATTGAAGGAGGACGTTTACATGGACGTAATAACCGGTACGGATCTAGAAGAAGATGCTGTCAAGTTGTGTGTAGATCTCATCAAGTTGACGAGTAGCGGAGGATTTCGTCTTAGGAAGTTCACATCCAATTCAGCTGCGGCCCTGAGAGAGGTGGATTCGGAAGATCTGGCCCTACAACAAATTGAAGAAATAAATCTAGATCCTGATCCAGCAGTAAAGACCTTCGGATTGGTTTGGCTTCCACGCACCGATTACTTTCGGTTCAATTTCAACATTTGAAGAGTTTCCATGAACGAGCGATTATCCAAACGAAAAATCCTGTCAGTTATTGCTATGCTGTGCGATCCCTTTGGACTTGTAGGAGCGGTAACAGCTAGGGCGAAAATCTTCATGCAGCGTTTGAGGTGACTACAAGAAGATGGTAATAGATTAAACTGGGATTATCCTGTACCGGTTAACGTAGAACAAGAGAGGCGAAATTTCTACGATCAATTACCTACCCTGAACGCTCTAAAGATCCAACATTGTACAATCATTCCCAGTGCAATCAAAGTAGAATTGCATTTCTTTTCTTATGCATCGCAGCGCGCGTATGGGGCGTGCGCATATAAAGAGCGTCGACGTAGATGGAAAATCCAACGTATGTCTACTAGCATCAAAATCCAAGGTAGCACCGCTAAAAAGTCAATCCATTCCGAGACTGGAGCTTTGCGGAGCACTTTTGTCGGCAGAACTATCCAGCAAGGTACGGGCGGTGGTGAAAATGCAGGTCGACATGCATTTTTGGACGGATTCATCGTGTGTTCTTTAATGGTTGAAGGCAATCCCGACGACATGGTCAACATTCGTGGCTAACCGTGTTGTAAAAATACAAACCATTACCGAAAACTATCCTTGGAGACATGTTCCTGGCTTGCAGAATCCAGCAGACCTCATCTCACGTGGTATGGACCCAGAACAGATAGAGGGATGCGACCTTTGGTGGAAGGGTTCTGAATAGTTAGGGCAAAGTCATTTCCCGGAGCAGCTAAGAACCATGGAATCACAAGTAAGTGAAGAGGAAGTCCGTCGTTCAGCACACCCAGCCGTCAGTTGTGTAGCACATTTTGGAGATGAGTATGTTCAAAAATTCTCGTCCTTCACCAAACTTTTACGCAACACCGTATACTGGATGCGACTTGTGCGTATACTGAGAAAATCCGAAGACAACCGCAGCAGTTTACTGACCGTAGAAGAGGTGAGACATGCAGAGTTTGCAATTATTCGTCGTATCCAACAAGAGTCTTTCCCTACTAAGGGGAAGGCTTTAACGTAGAAAGAAGCTGTTCATCGAAGTTCACCGCTGTGATGGTTCACCCCGCACATATCATCGGACGGCCTAATTCGTTTTGGAGGAAGATAAGGCAGATCACTGGAATCGTAAGATACGAAGCACCCGATTGTGCTTCCAACAAAACACCCGTTCATTACGATGATATAGGAATACTACCATATCAAGCTTCTACACGCCGGTTCTCAACTACCACTAAGTACAGTTAGGCTGAAGTATTGTCCTCTTGGAGGCAGAAATATTCCGCGACAAGTTGTACATAATTGTATGAAATGCTTCCGCTCGAAACCAAATCCAATTGAGCAATTTTTGGGTGAATTACCCCAAGCATGCGTGACAGTAGCTCGAGCCATTTCAAGGACAGGCGTCGACTATTTCGGACCGATATATGTTCGTCAAGCTCCCAGAAGACCAGCGGAAAAAGCTTATGTGTCGGTTTTCATCTGCCTTTGTACGAAAGCTGTTCATCTAGAACTTGTATCCGACTTATCAACAGATCGTTTCCTACAAGCCTTACAGCGGTTCATTGGAAGAAGAGGCTACTGATCCGATATCTATTCGGACAATGGAACGAATTTCGTCGGAGCACGGAGCTACCTTTGAGAACTATTAAAGTTGCAACGCAGTAATCAGCATAAAGAAGCAGTTTCGAAGAAGTGTGCCAACAACCATATCCAATGGCACTTTATACCACCCCATTTCGGAGGATTTTGGGAAGAAGCAGTCCGATCAGCCAAAAACATCTCCTGAAGGTTCTAGGGGAAAATCCTATCTCGTTCGAGGACATGACTACGCTCTTGGTACAGGTGGAAAATTGTCTCAACTCGAGACCAATCACAGCTTTAACAGATAATCCTGACAACCTCGAACCCCTTAAATACACCAGGACATTTCCTAATCGAAGAACCATTTCAACAACTGCCTGAAATTAATTACCTATGAACATATTAAATCAGAGCCAGACGTTGCAGAAGAGGCTTCAGCATTTTTGGGATCGTTGGAGAGTTGAGTACTTGACACAACTTCAGGGACTGTTTAGAAGATGGAAGAAGCCGATCGATGTCAAGGCTGGACAGTTGGTAATCATTAAAGAGGATAACTTGTAGCCAAGTCGTTGGAAGATGGGCAGAATAGAACAAGTTCATCCCGGAGCTGATGGAGTCGTGAGGGTGGTCTTTGAAAACAGCATCAGGACCTTCGACGCGACCGGTAGAAAAACTTAGTTGTACAATCAAGCTTAGTTTCCCGGAGATTCAGAAAGATCAGTTGCACCCACCCTTGTATTCGCGAGATTCTTTTCTTTATTTTTAGGTTCAGATATTCGAGCGATTTCAGGATGGGCCGGGGTGTTGGTGTACCACACTAAGCGCGATGTTATAATGTTGAAAGACCCACGAAGCAAAGGATCGCCTAAACATTTTACAGAAGAGTGAATCAGCTGATATTTAAAGCAGTTAGATAGAAGAACCGAGAACTGAGAAAAAAGGCATCCAAAAATCATCATTTTATAAAACATTCATGTTCAGAATTGCCGGTAGAACTAGTCGTATTGACCCACTCACTAATTTAGAGGATATATGTTAATCGTAGTATTCGAGTAATAAAAGTTGTTTGATGTAGAAGTTGTTTTGAACCAGATAAAGTTGTAATTTCATGTAAAAAAACTGTTGTGCATTATGTAAAAACTAGTTGTTACTTAACGCGGCAGAAGAAATTGCTATCACAATAATGGATCACCCAGGCTACTCCCCACGGAATCATCTACTCCAAGGTACCCAACGGTTAAAGGAAGGAACCCACCCACCTTCAGTCCACTCGTTTTTTTTTGCAAAAGTCTACAAGAGGAGGGTGCCATAAGAAGAATTTGATTTTTGTTTCAACCTTGTTTAAAAAAAAAAAAGAAAACTCAAAGCGGGCTCGATTTCTAAACTGTTCTTTGTTTGGGAGTTTGAAAAACGATATGAACGCTGCTGAGCTGTTTGGTAAAAAAAATGATTTGTTTTCCTCACTTTCTCTGAATTTCCTTCTCATTGGATTTTCCTTAGACTTGTCCAGATTTCGTGTAGAAATTTTGAAATCACATGCCCTAATTTTGCCAAGTTTTGAATAAAAGTTACCCTGGTTTGCTAAGTCCTCATAAACGTAGAAAACTTCTGCAATGCTAACTTTAGGGAAGGAGGGGGGGGGGAGGGGGGTTGGGGGTGTACTCCATAACTTAAGTTATAGTGATACTATGCAAAATATCAATTCACAGGGGCCCCGACAGCTGCAATATAAAACGTATTAATTTTGATTTACTTTTCTAGATATATAGTTATTAATGCAGTATGATGAAAACCGTGTTAACCTTTTTTTCACGAGGAGTCCGGGGCAGTTGCCCTCTATTGCCCACCCACGAATCCAGGCTTGCACTTGCCTAAAAATCGAATTAAGTTGGAGGTTTTCAATGCTTTTATGCTTTTGAGCCAACTGCATCGTGGAATAAAAATGTAACGACTAATTCCAAGTTAAAAAAAAAACTTTGACTGTAACTTAAAAAGAAAATCATTTGATGAAAAAACGATCAGAGATCTAGAAATTATTAAATTTGTTAAAAAGAACACCAAGATATTTTGTCTTCTTTTCACCATACATATTTTTGAATTTTAATTCAAACAAATGCTATGATTAAGCTCTCATTTCCATTTAATATTTGTTGGCATGAATGCCAATGAAAGCCAATATTATCTGCAATAACTTGTAAGACACCTAAATAAGTCATGGTCAAAACAAATTTGCATATTGTTTTTAACGGTCAGATCATTTGGTGATAATCATCAGAAAATGATGAAACTTTGGCTAAAGTTCTAAAGAAGATAGCCTTTAAAAATATTTCATCTAAATATCCACAAAGCAAGTGTTGATTACTTACAGTTTCCTCCAGAACAGCAGCAACACAGCAGCAAGCAGCAAACTTCTGCTGAACCAAAACATTGTTTGTTTTGGTTCATCTTGCTATATCAAATTCGCAATAGAGAACAATAGATCAATGATTGCTGTTGACAGGTGATGATGATAAACGCGGTACAAATGTTTACATCATCGCACGGTTAAGCGAGACTACTAAAATTGGGTTCATGGTAACACAACAGTGTTGCCAGATATTCTGGGTAAGAGTATAAAAGTACTCATTGAGAAATGAGTACTTTCCCGGTTAGGAAATATAAGAAGTGGAAAGGGACATTTAGCTATCGCTTATTAATATAGTTGTATTCTAATGACCTCACAAACAAAACATGAATAAAGATAACTCTATTCCACCACTAAAACCTGCGTTTTCAACAGAAAGTTTAACTCATTAGCTTCTAAATCAGCTTACCAGATAAATAATACGTTGTTTGATAAGAGAGATACGCGTGAAATAAAAGTGCATGTTTTATAACACTGATCCAAAACTTTTGGCCGTTACACCAAATTGCGGGGTGATCTCAAGCTTTTGGACGATAACTTAAGTAGGTACTTAGTTTATTTTTATTTTAAGATGAAATATCTCAGTAATTTGAGGAAATTTTTTTTGCAAAATTATGAAATTGTTGAAATATTTGAAACATCAACCGGAAAAGAACTTAGAATGTTATTCTTCAGCCCTTGAAGTAATGCAATTTATGATTAAAATTTATCACTACATTAAGGATTTTGGCAAAACAAATGTTTTTTTTTTTTTTGTAATCTGTAAACTTCTATGAACTTTTCAGCGAATTTTTTTTGGATTTAAGAGAATTAAAAGGGTTTTAGTTGCATGAATCTACGAAGGTGAGCTACGGTATCAAAACCAAACCAAATCCACTTAGGTTTTGGAAGACATGATAAATTAATTATTGTCACGGAGCTTATGGAGAAAGATTTTCTTAATATATCATTCAGTCGCCTGAATGTGAGTTATGTAGCGTTTAAAATTTTATCCTGCACTGAAGCCAACTGGTCATTGAAAACTGACCAATATTTTAACTTGCACAACAAGTTTTGTTGAGATTGCATTGTGCTTTCAGAATTTCCAAAACATTTAAGGGGGGGGTAGGGTCTAACGGGTATAAAAAAACACTATTTTCACGATTTTTTTCTAGAGCTATCGTTCAAACAAATGTATTCAAATTGTTTGCATTATACAAAGCATTGTTAAAAGAACATTTAGTAATTTTTTCGTAGAAAAATATTGAAAAATGAGCCGGTGACGAAGCATTTTCGAGGATGCCTTTTAAAAAACAGGATTTGCGGTGGACACTCTATCTCAGCACAGAATCATCTGAAGTCAAAAAATCAGAGCAAAATATTTTTAATAGATGTTTTTCTGGACCCCAACGTTTTTATTTAACTTAAAAATATTTTTATGAAATTTTTTGTGGCTGTTTGAAGTAAAAACTACGATTTTTTACTTAAAAATCCGCCATTTTTCACCTCTAAAATCTCCCCAAAGTAAAAAAATCAAAAAAGAAAAACGTTGGGGTCTGGTATTTTATATGTAGAAAATATGTTCCAAATTTGAAAAGAATCGGATAAGTAGTTTTCAAATGACGATGTCCACGGACTTTAAAAATGTGCTTTCGAGAAAAACGCGTTTGAAGTTTCTGCTCTTGCTTTCTTGCAGTATTAGATAGGAGGAGATAAAGGCCCATAACTTATACAGTTTTGCTTCAATTGACTTGAAAATTTGACACAACATTCTTGAAATGTTTTACAATAAGAAAATAAAAAAATAAAAAAATCGATTTTTTGAAAGTGTTAGACCCTACCCCCCCCCTTAAAACAAACTATATATGTCAATGGATGAATTTTCAGTCGATATATACCTCCTTCTCATAATAAATTTTCGTTTTACAGTCAAGATTGCTGAAAAAAAGTTCTGTGATTTGACGAAAAAAACTCTAACGTTCTGTGATTTTACAAAAATTTCTCGGCGTTTTTCTGTAATGCTTTTTCTATTGATTTAATTCAAAGAGTCATGTATGCATCTTTTTTAATTTTTTACTTCTGAAAAATCAATTAACATTTCCAATTTTATCATAAATATCCAATTCATAACTAGTTTTCAAAAATACATATATAGATACAAAAAAAATTGATTTTTGAAAAAACATCCAAAAAGCCAAAATTCTGTGACAAAGATTCTGTGATGAAAATGGACTCAAACTCAGTGAAAATATAGCTTTTAGGCAACCTTCTTTACAGCAACAAATAACAGATGGTTGTTGTACGTAGTACTGAATAACTAACAAACAAGTCTAGGCAGAGGCTGAAAAAAGGATTAAAAAAAATGGTTAACGAAAGAATTAACGTGAACAAAACTAAACTACGAGAGTAAAAATAAAAAAGAATTAACAGAATTTTACGCATAAACCAATTGCTTAAGCAATTTTTGAAAAAAATATCTTATTTAGTTTAAGGGTGGTCTAAAATAGGTACCGAGGATGGTCTAAAATAGATACCTGGTGGTAAGTCTCGTTGAATTGCACAAACCACGATATGTTCGGTCCCTCACTCTATCAGATATAAACATATTTTATTTGAAACCTTTAAATCAAACTAAGTACCGTCAATCATGCAACAGCGGGGATAGATTAAGGTTTCAAGAATTTTTTCAGCACGTATCCGGGCCGAACTAACCAGGAAATTTTTATATAAAAACCTGGCAAAATCCGGATATTCGACTTCAAATTGCTGACCATAAATCCTGGCAAAATCCGGGCAAATTTTCGCAAAACTCAGCAATTCCTCAACAAAAATTAAGAAAAAACAAATATAAATAACATTTTTTTTTCTTCAAAACTCATCGATAGATTTTGAACCGTATTTAAGGCTTCCAAAAAACCTTTCATGATTATTTTTATAAAACTTGCTCAAAAAATTTCGTTTTGGAGGTGTTTGTTGTTATTTTTGTTTAATTTGGAAAATAAAGTGAATAAATCCGGGCAAAATCTGAGCATTTTTCAATGAAATCCGGGCAACCGGGCCGGGCCGGACTGTTTCCAAATTAAGTATTAAATATCCGGGCAAACCCGGATAAAAACGGGCCATCTGGCATCCTTAGGTTAGATGCAACATTTGTCCAGCACAGCATTGATATAATGTTTTGTTTTATATAACGTAATCGAGTTATTTTTTAACGAATACAAAATGATGATAACATTACTTTCTACATTTTAAGCTAGTATATTAAAGTTTTTCTTTTTCTTTCAAAATTTAAAAAAAATCCATCAAAAAATCAAACTATACCCAGTATGACGGGTTGGCTAAATGATATCACTTACAAACTTTTTATTGGTTTAATCATCCTTTTCCAGCACTGTTGGTGTAAAAATATTCTACGAACAATTGCCAATTTTTTTAAATATTTTTTTTTAGAATTCAGTTACCTGCCTGGAGTTAGATGCAACAAATTGCAAATCATAGAGACACCTTGTAAATCACGTTTCCACATGCACGAATATGATTCTTTTGCTGCACGCATTTGTCAACATTGAAATTTCATTCATTCAAACATTTATCTTGAAGTTTCAGCTAGTAGAATTTATTGTAGGTTTTTAACCCCTGAATTTATGCAATATTTTTATGTTCAGAAAAAATGTAAAAATTTGTTTCAACAGAACCTCAAATTACTGAAATTGGTGTTTTTATGCGTAATGGCTATTATGGCATCCAAAACTATACAATTACATACTACGTTTTCATTAGATTTTTCATAAAAATCAAAGTTTTTTGCAAGTTACCCCTTTTTCTATTTACAGTGGAAATCGCATGTTTTAAAAAAAATTGGAAATAACTGAAGATACCAATAATTTTTCTTACTACGTCAGTTTGATGTCCCACCAACCTTAACACTTTTGATGCATAAAGGGTATGATTATCTGTGAACATGAGTTTTTTTTAGAACCCATTGAAGTTGAAAACGTGCGGGGTGACAATGGGTCCAAAAACGAAGTTTATGAATTGTTTTCTCAATAGCTCCCTTTATTATTCTCACAAAAAAAGGAAAAAAAATGATAATAGAGGTCTATTGAAGCTAAATATTGGTGATTGGTATAGATATTTGGTAAAGATATTTTCAAAAAGTAATATTCTACAAGATTAAACTTGTATAGGAAAAATGGCTAGAAAAAGTCGTTCACCACCTTCTTGGAAACTTTCCGGAGCCTATTGTATGAAATTTCCGTTCGTTCTCCAGTATCGAAATGGGCCTTAGCCGTTGATTCTACGAAATGGACAATCGACCAAATTGGGTGTTCGTCCGTGCAACTGGCCAAAGAGTCTCGCCCTAGAGACGATGATGGCGACGCGACGACAAATTCCTACAATCGGCAAAACGAAGTTGAAATAAGCAAATTTAATTAAAAAATAGTACTGGCTGCTGTTTGCTTCCGAGGTTTTCTCCGGCTCAAGATTGCCAAAAAAAAAACGACTAGGAATATGTGTGGAAAAATTGAAAAATTGACTAGGAACCGAGTCCCCATGAGAGGGAAGAAATCGGGGAGCCAAAAGGAAATGCAACGGGTAGGTGGTCCACCATTTTAATCCTCTCGAAATGAATCTTTTCGCCTGGGAAGAATTCGTCGGTTGAATGGTGGCAATCAATTGCCAGAAGCCTCGACCGAGAATCAGCAACAGTCTTTTTCTTTCTGCTTTTTTTGGATTCAATTCTTGTGCTGGTTGGATTTTTTTCGTTCTCCTCACTTCTCATCATCATTCCAAGAGGAAGAAAATTTTTGGATTGGAAAATCAGAACATTGACCTCTACGGGCCAGCCAGGAGGGGATTTTATTTTCTGAATGTTTGCGCCGAAACTTGCAACAGTTTTTCCTCTGCCCTTTTGTGTCGAGATTTAATTAAAAAGCGTACGTGTGCTATTTTCGATCAGTAACTTTTAATTAAAAACTGTTAAGTAGTTTTCGGCGGAAGTAGTTTTTTAGGATAATGAAATTAGTTCTAAGTGGGATGGAAAATGTTGAGTGAACACATCAGGGGGATTGAATTTGCAATCGGTGGCGCGCATATGTGATCCGGCTGTCATAAATATCAATTACGGAAGAATTCGCTAATAAGTTCATAATTTGTCAAATTTATGTTCTATTGATCAATGTTTGCAAAATGTGCTTCTAGAATTATTTAAATGTTGAATTTGCTTTTGAACTTTTGTAACGTTTATTAATAGTTCTGTTTTATGATTAATTTTTATTTTTTACTACCGCCAAACGGGGTATCATGCAAGTAAGGGCTAGATGCAACATTTGTACACCACAACACTCATTAAATTTTTATTTGGTTATAATGTAATAAAGTTATCATTTAATGATAACAAAATTATGATGACATAGTTTCTTACATCGTGAGATAGCTTAATAAAGTTTTTGATTCTTTCTGATTTTTTATATTTTTCAATGCAGTAAAATACGTTACCCAATATAGCGTATTGGCTTTATAATGTCATCTGTATATATTGCTGTTATTATCCTCCACCAACACTGTTGGAGTTAAAACATTTTTCGAACATTCACCAAATTTAATGAAAATTATAATGAAAATTTCGCAGTGAAAACCGAGGGAATCGGAATGAAAACAGTTCAAGAAGGTTTTGAACAACATAGCTAGTTGAATTTCCATCTTTCAACCATTTCCCATCGATTCCATCATGTTACAAACACTTGTTGTGAGCGTTTTATAAAGTTAATAATAAAACAAGTTTTTTCACGTTCATCTTCACGGGAATTGTAAGCTAGGCTACTTTGAAAAATCATAATTTTCATAAGATAAATCTCTTAGTTTTCTATTTACTTTCATGAAATGAACTGCATTCTTTTTTTGTCTATTTTGAAAAATAAAACGAAGTGCTGATGACAAAGAGAATATTTTTCATTTCTGTGAGATAAATCCCTAATTTTACAATTTTGAAATTGTTTTGTCTCAATACTTTAAAAATCAAATAGTAATCTAACATTTCCATCATTTGATCAATTTTCTTGATTTTTTTTTTTCTAAATTCAAGTACGAAGCTTACTTCAGAGAGTTTTTAATCTGATTACAAATAAAAAATACATTTTGTTTTAGAGGCACAATAACATCGCTCTCTCATTTCCTTATGGTTTGAAATATTTCAATGAAGAAATAAAACAAAAAGTTTCAGATTATCCATTGATTTTCAAATCTGAGTTAGTGCTGTTTTTTAAATTATAGACTGATTAAGAATTTTTATCTGAAAGACTAAACCAATTTATGTGCTCTGGATTAAAATTTAAAGTTCAGTATTTTAGTATTTTTGAACTCTGTTTCAATTTTATCTTCATTTTAACCTATAACTGAATTCTGATTTTGAATTCTTAGTATGAATTCATGATCTTTATTCCAATGTTGATTTCGAGGAAAAAAAAATTCATATCCTTATTATGATTCTGCTTTCAGGTTCTGAATTATGTATGTCAAGGGATATTGATACTATTTTATGATTTTTTATAAAGTTTAAATCTTTATCAGAGCTTATTTTTTATTCGTTTTTGGAATTTTAAGAGCGATTTTCTTTAACAAATTTAGAGTTTAAAATGCTGAAGCCACTTGCTTTATAATTATTTAAATCAACACAATAACTCGAAATACGATTTCTGAAAAGTGATTCAAAAGTATATTTTTTTTATTACAAATTTTGATTGTCAGTTTTTACTTTGACTTTCTCAACTGAAATTTTAATGTGAAACTGACCATTTAATCGGCATTGTTCTCAATAGCGATCGGCAGGTTTATTTTGATTCTCTAATTTTTCGTTAGAGTTTTTTTACGTTCTCTTTGCATTCTTCCGACAATTTTTTAAATTTTTGCTTGACATATTTTTTTCAAATAAAATTGCATTTTTTAGCATCTATCGGACAACAGTGTTAAGCAGAAATACAATATAATAAATTATATATATTTTAACAATTTGCTGCATAGATATCACTAATAAAAATGAGGTAAAATTTTAGGGGCCCCCTAAAAAAATGCCTCGGGTCCCCGGAAGGCTTCATCCAGCCCTGCACTTTCCTGCGCTTCATTTGACATAAAATAAAGTTCCCAGATTTTTTTTCAACTCGTCAGCAATCCGGGCTATTTTATCTTAAAATCTGGCAAAATTATCGGACTTAATCCAGGGTAATATCCGAGAAAATTTGTTCATAATTCAGGAATTACTCAAAAACTATATAAAAAAAAAATTCATCAAAACTTATCAGCATTTTTTTTAAATCGTATTTAAACTTCCATAAAACCTTTCATGGTTATTTTCATAAAACTAACTGAAAAAATTGCTTTGAAAGCCTTAATTAATAAAAATTGAACACAGTTTGTTCTTTTTTTCGATCTATTTGATAAATCAGATGATCCGGACAAAATCCAGACATTTCTAATAAAATCCGGACAACCGGTCCTTTTTCAAATTTTATATTAACTATCCAGGAAAACTAGAATAAAACCGTACATTGGCTGTGGTGAAGTATAGCAGGAATTATCGAAAAAATAAAAAAATTAAATGGAAAGGGTCAACAGTAAAGAGATAAAGTCAATTAAAATGAGCTAAGAGTACAATGTAAAAAGTCAACAGTACAAAATGGTTAGTCCAATATTAACGGTAGTCAGTCGTTGAGGATAAGTTAAGAATCTTAAGTTTAGAGTATAAAATTAAAAGGAAAGAGTCAACAGTTGAGAGTTGAAGTTTAATGGAATGAATTCAGAGTCCAATGGAAAAGGTCAAAAGTCCAGAAGTTTGAGTCAAGAATCAAAAGTAAAGAGTAGAAAATTAAAAAAACAAAAAGGCAACAATTAAGAGTTGAAGTCAAATGAGTTCAGAGCCCAATGTAGAAGGTCAACAGTCTAGAAGTATTAGTCAAGAATCAAGAGTTAGGAGTAGAAAATCAGAAGGAAATGGTCAACAATAAAGAGTTTAAGTCAAATGAAATGAGTTTAGAGTCCAACGTAAAAGGTCAACAGTACAGACGGATTAGTCAACAACCAAGATTAAAGAGTAGAATTTTAAGGAAAGTCGACAGTAAAAAAAACTTAAGTCAATTGAAATGAGGTTGAGTTCGATGTTAAAGTTTGAAAGTCCAAAAAGATTAGTCAAGAACTTAGAATTGAGAGGAGATATTCATAAGGAAAGGAGCTAAAAAAATTAAGAATTGAAGTAAAATTAAATGAATTCGGTTTCCAATGTGAAAGGTCAAACGTCTAGAAGGAATAGTCAAGAATCTACAGTTAAGAGTAGAAAACCGAAAGGAAAGGGTCAACAATGAAGAGTTTTAGCCAAATGAAATAAGTTCAAAGTTCAATATAAAAGGTCTTCAGTCTAGAAGTATTTGTCAAAAATCTTGAGTTGAGAGTAGGAAATTGAAAGGAAAAGGTCAACAATAAGCAATTTAAATCAAGTTCAATGAGCCTAGAAGGATTAGATAAGAATCTAGAGTTAAGAGTAGAAAATCAAAAGGAAAGGGTCAACAATACAGAGTTGAAGTTAATGAAATGAGTTTAGAGTTCTATCTAAAGGGTCAACAGTCTAGAAGGATTAGTCAAGGATCAAAAGTTCATTGTAGAAAATCAATAGTAGTGGACCAAAAAAAGAAATTTTGTAAGAGATCATGTATCATATTGGAAAAAATTGTTGATTTGAATAATGAGTTTATGTTGAAGTTATGGGTTCAGATTAAGTTTTTAAAAAAATGAAAATTCATGTATCTATAGGAATGAATTTGGAAATAAAATATTTATTACCTAGTACAAGGACTTCAATAAGTTGGGTTGTGATCTGTTCTGTATATAGAGTTCTCTGAATTTTGAATTTTTGATCTCCAATGTTATAAAAGAGTAGAGAAATTGGCGAATGTGGCGAAGTAATGTTGGAATTATTAAAACAACCTGATGCTTTATGAAAAATGTAAAAATAAACTACATTATATTTCATTTACATATGTTTATTTTCAAACTTTAAGTGGGACAAATTTTGTACACGGTTCGAATTTATAAGAGTGTTGTGAATTAAGATATCATAATCTTATGGGTTCTTCGAGTTGAGCATGTACTGATAATGTCACTGTATTAGTGAATGATATATGTTTGATATCTGAGGCCTGTGGGCCACGGTTTGGCCCTTCATGGCTTAAAGTGTATTTTGGTCTTAGAACCTGGAAAAAGTATTGCAGTGATGTAAATATTGATAAGGAATGAATAAAAACGAAATCTAAAGCTTGTTTTGTTTCATCTTTCAATTTGCATGTTTTTGATGCGTACGCACTTTCAGAATGTTCGTACAAAAAACCATACGAGCAGTTTTTCTCGGCGGGAGTTTCCTGACAAGGTACTTTTTCAACAACGAAAAATCAGAACATCAAAACAAAACTCGCACAAAAGTAGACCGCTTTCCATTCACTCCCTCCACAAGCATACCACCATCAATCATATTTTTTACGCTTTTGTTTTTGTTTCAAGACGCGTCGTCTTTATTTTCGATTTCACTTCAACGAAACTTAACTTCTCAAAGCACCTATCAATGATAGGCTGTCATGCGCCTGACGTTGTTTTCTGGCAACGACAGCATTAAATATTAATCACGTGTGTGCCGGTTTGTGATTGTTTCTATTGATAAATTGTTGAAAATTAAACAATAAATTAAAATATTTAGACTATTTTATAATTATATCTATGAGAACTCATTTTGAATGATTTTTTCCACAAATTCTATATTTAAATTCAAAAGACAATCGCTCGATTGCAAACAACTGTTCAACTTTCGCTCAATGAATTTCAATGATTTTTATCCGATTGCCGACCCCACCCAGACTGACTCCGGCCGGAGCACCGGAAATTGAGGTCATCATCACATGGGAAAAAATCGACTCCCGAACAAATGGAAAATCATTCACTCAGGATAATTAATTCTATTTAACGCTACAACAACTCAATCGCTTTAAGCGCGCGCCACCAAATCGCACTTGTCTCCACGTGCATGCTACATCCATACCGTTTACTATAGTATATATCTATGGATAGCTGATTCATGACCGGGAGAGAGTCGGTAGTAATGTGAAGGAAAAAAATGTGCCGGGGACAAAATTCCAACAAATGCCTGGCTCTGGTAACGACGGGACAGCACGAAGACGAAAAACAAAAGTAGAAAAAAGAATGCCGAGGAAAAGCTTTTTATTTGAAATTAGTGCAATGCTAATAGCGCGCTAGAAAAATACACGGAAAATTAATTTCCACACTTTTTCTGTCAGTCCGTCATTTTTAAGCGCCAGTTTTCCCCTTCTTTCTATTCTATTCTATTTCGGAGGCTTCCATCCATTCGCTAACTCTGTTTGTGTATGTGTGTTGGTAAGTGAATCCTGTTATGTGATTGTGTGTTTGTGAGCTGATGTGGACGAACGGCGGATAAATGTATGAAGATTTGCATAAAATGCACCATTTCATCAGAACAAAAACCAACACAATCCGATAGAGCGCGTTGGCTTGGCGTGGAGCGGCGAAAAAAAATTATGCCGAAGTATTTTTACACAGCGGCGGCTGATTCGGCTTGCTAAGTTTATGAACAAAGTGACCTTTTTATATCTTTAATTTATCAAGCTTTAACTGTTATCGATGGTTGAAATCTGAGAAAAGTGAATAAAATTCCAGCTTGAAACAAAAAAAAATGGTGAAAAAATAAAAATCGATAAAGCAACCTCCTCTAACGACTTGAGATCCGACCCTCCTCGCTTCGACTCGAGGTTTACCTCTCCTCTGCACGATTCAAGGCCCGATTTCTCCTCTAACGACTTGAAATCTGACCTCTCCTCGTAATGACTCGAGGTGACCACTAGTACCCCTCCTCTTGTTGGTAAGGGGCCTGATCCCTCCTCTTACGACTCGAGACCCGACCCCTTATCATAAAGACTCGGAGTTGACCACACAAACCTCCCCACCTGATGGTTTGAGACCTGACCTCTCCTCTAACGACTCGAGGCCCGACCTCTTATCTTCAGGGTTCGAAGTTTGCCACATTGCCCGTCGTGTGCCTGATCGTGAGCAGCTTATCCTAGACTCGCGCCTGTCACGGCACACGCGCAGGACTTAACGCAACGACTCGGATGATTCCCGACGAAGACGTCATCTTACTCCGACTCGAATGGCTCACCCGACGCCGAGAGCCACTCTACCCGTGGGTATTCTCCGAACGTGGAATAAGCCTTTCCCAACGATTTCCACTGCAAAGAAGGTCATGTCTTATCCCCGCAGCATCCTACGCACGAACGCGGCGCACCCACGGCATCCGCTACGCAGAAGGTATTGTCTTATCTTTGTAACTTCAAACCGTGGGGTCGGACGCACTCTACTCGACAGCCCCCCGTCGTTGTCCGGTCTTCTTTATCTCCCTTGGCTAGCAACCCTAGGATTTTTGGCCCGCGGATTTTCCTGCCCATTGTGTGCCAGATCGAGAGCAGCTCATCCTGGACTCGCGCCTGTCACGGCACACGTTCGGGACTTGGAACGCTACGACTCGGATGATTCCCGACGGTGACGACATCCTAAACCGACTCGAGAGGCTCGCCCGGCATCGAGAGCCTATCTACCCGTGGGTATCCCCCGTGAATACCTCCCGACGTTGGGGTATCCTACACACGTTCGTAGCGCACCCCTGACCTCCGCTTCGCAGAAGATGATGCCTTATCTTTGTAGCTTCGATCAAGGGATCGGACGCACACTACTCAGATGCTCCCCGTCGATGGAGTCATCCTACACCGTTCCCGGACTGCCGTTGGTTCCAGCTCTTCTGCAGGGCAGTCATGATCCGGGTGAACCCATCGCTGACCGCATGCCAAGTGTTGGAATCCGCACACATCCTCTGTACAACGTTATCTGCTGTCGTATCAGGCCCACAGGCGGCAAATATGGAAGTACGTACCGCCGCAAACCTCGGACAGACAAACACCACATGTTCGGGTGTCTCCTCTTCATCACCACAATCTGGGCAATATGGCGAAGCCACATGTCCAAACCGAAGCATCCATGACCAGTCAGGAATTGCGTCATATAGAAGTCCACTTCACCGTACGTTCTTCCGATCCAGCTCCCGATGTGCGGGATCAGACGATGGGTCCACCTTCCTCTCGTTGAACTGTCCCACAGCTGCTGCCAGTTGGACATCGAGTCCTCATTGGCGAGATCTCGAACGTTGGGCGTCTCTTTGTTTTCGTAGCAATAGACATCCTCCTCAAGCAAAACCGAGATGGGCATAACACCCGCTACTACACAGGCGGCTTCGGACGACATGGTCCGGTATCCGCTGATAACCCGCAGGTTCATCAGTCGCTGAACGCTGCTAAGTCGCTGCAGGTTACAGCTTCCTCCCAAGGCCTGCCTCCAGGCCGCTGCTCCGTACCGCAAGATCGATGTGGTCACACTTGCAAGGATCCGCCTTTTGCTGCTTTGGATGACCGAGGAGTTCGGCATCATCCGTGTGAGTGTAGCCGTGGCCATTGCCGCTCTCTTGCACACGTAATCAACATGGCTCGTAAAGCTGAGCTTGTCGTCTATCATCACCCCTAGGTACTTAATTGCGCGTTTGGACACGATATTGCACGGTCCAACGGCAATGGTACCTGTTTGGGGTGAGATCAGGTTGGTGATAAGCACCATCTCGGTTTTGTGATGGGCTAGACGCAGGCACTGGAGTGCATCCAGCTTTCTACTGCCTAGGTAGCTACCGTGGCCAGTAGCTCAACCTCCGCTGTTGAGGAGCCTCTCGCTAAGAGGACTACATCATCCGCAAATCCTACGAGTTCAGCTCTCGATGGGAGGCTCGTTCGTAGGAGTTCGTCGTAAGTGATGTTCCACAGAACCGGGCCGAGTATTGACCCCTGTGGAACATCCGCCGAAACCTCTTGTGTTCGCAAACCCTCGCCGGTCATATACTGCAGTTGGCGATTGTGGAAGTAACTTTCCACAAGCCTATACAGATATGCCGGGATCCTCATTTGGATGAACGACGACGCAATCGCTGTCCAACTGACACTGTTGAAGGCGTTCTTCACATCCAGAGTGACCACCGCGCAAATGCGGAGCCCTCTCCTCTTGGTCAGCCTGGCTCTGTCCGCTACCTCGATGACCGAGCGGATGGCATCTACAGTGCTGCGACCTCGACGGAAACCAATCTGTTTTCCCGAGAGTCCGCCCTCGCTTTTCGTGTATATCTGAAGTCGGTTCTGAATCACCTTCTCCAGGACCTTACCGGCTGTATCCAGTAGACAGATCGGCCGATATGCCGACGGGTCTCCTGGACGCTTACCCGGTTTTGGCAGAAGCACGAGTTTCTGCCGTTTCCACGTGTCAGGGAACACTCGCTCCGTCACGTATCGTTGCAACAATGTCCGGAACATATCGAGGAACTCCCTGATGTGCTTGTGCTCTAGCAAGGCCGAGATGAGCAAGACCCTCGTCACCACAACAGGTAGCTGCGAAGACACCGTTTGGTATGCGCTGATAACTCGCAGGTTCATCAGCCGCTGCACACTGCAGAGCTTTTGCAGGTTACACTGCCTGTTCAAGGCTGCCTTCCAGGCTGTCGCTCAGAACCGCAAAATGGACGAGCTCACCCCCAGGTACTTGATCGCACGCTTGGATTCGATTGCGCACGGTCCAGCTGCAATCTTCGCTGATTGTGCTGAAATCAGGTTTGTGAGCAGTACCATCTCGGTCTTGTGGTGAGTCAGACGCAAGCTCTTGGCGCGCATCCAACTTTCCACCTTCCTAATCGCTACAGTGGCGAGTAGCTGGACCTCTACGGATGATGGGCCTGATGCCAGGGGAACCACGTCGTCAGCGAATCCCACAAGTCTCACTCCCGTGTGGAGACGCAATCTCAGCAGTTCGTCGTAGACAATGTTCCACAATACCGGGCCAAGTATCAATCCTTGTGAAACCCCTGCCGAGACACTGTTTCCAGTACCTCGCTGGTCATATACTGTAGTTGGCGATTACGGAAATTAGACACTACCATCCTACAGATATATGCCGAAATCCTTATATGAATGAGTGGCGACGCATCGCTGCCCAAGGGTGACCACTGCGCAAAACCTGTCTCCTTTCCTCTTCTTAAGTCGTACTTTGTCTGCCCATTCGATGACACTTCTAATGGCATCCTATGTACTGCGACCTTTCCGAAAACCAAACTGTTTATCGGATAGACCGTTCTCACCTTCGGTGTATTTAGAGCTGTATCCTGCTCTGGACCACTTTCTCTAGCACCTTTCCAGCAGTATCCAGGAGACATATCGGGTGATGAGTGGAGTCACCCGGTGCCTTACCCGGTTTTGGCAGGAGCACCAATTGTTGCCGCTTACACACATCTGGGACTTTTACCACGTATTGTTGCAGTGATGACCGGAACAATTCGGAATGTTCCATGAGCGCGACCTTCACTGCAACGTTATGGATGCCATCCGGACCCGGAGCTTTGTTCAGCTGGAGGGATTTAACAATGTCTCGTAGTTCCTACAACGAAATCCGCTCCTCTTCATACAATGGCTTCGTATGAACTGATACGGAATGAATGTATTATTTACTTTTATTTATTTACAGGGGATTCCGTGTCACGACATAACCTGATGAACAGTATTCCTCCAATTCACTCGTTCCATGACAATCGTTCTCCAATTTCTCGGACATCCCAGATCATACTCCACTGCGTCAAACCACCTCCCTCGTTGCGTTTCTGCTAATCTCGTTCCTACCGGATTGGCAGCGTACACCTGTTTTGCAGTCGTCCGGCATTCTTGCAATCACCTTTTTTTTATACTGGTTTGGCCGTAGATCAGCGCGAGCTCGTGATTCATCCTTCGCCTCCACACTCCGTTCTCCTGTACGCCGCCAAAGATGGTTCTTAACACTCGTCGCTCGAATACTCCGAGTCTACGCAGGTCCTCCTCTAGCAATATACACGTCTTGTGCCCGTAGAGAACAACCGGTCTAATGAGCGTCATATACAGGTTACACTTCGTGCGAGGGTTAAGTCTCCTCGACCGCAGTTGCTAGTGGAATTCACAGTAGGCACGACTTAAGTTGATCATTCGTCACTGGATCGCACGGCAGGTGTCATTGTCTGCGGTCACCAGTGAGCCGAGATAGACAATATCTTCAACTATCTCCAATCTTGTTGCGTTGATTGTGACCTTTTTATTACTGGACATTATTAACCCAATCCACCTTCTAGCACCACGTCGGTCATCATGCAGGATACACCATAAACCTGTAATCCGCACACAGCACTGCGTTCCATCCACCGTCGCCTTGATCAGTCTGGTCAGCTTCCCAGAGAAGCCGTTCTCGTTTATGATTTTCCGTGGCTCGTCACGGTCGATCGTGTCGAACGCGGCTTTGAAAACGATAAATTGATGGTGCGTAGGGACATTGGAGAATTTGCCGTAGTGTGAAGATTTGGTCAATCGTAGACGGTCCCTCAATTCATCTCTTTGTTTGTGGCGTTAGTACGATTCGAGACAGCATTTTGTAGGCTAGACAGTGATCGCCCGGTAGTTCTCACAGTCCAATTTGTCACCCTTCTTGTCGATGGGGCGTATTACCCCCTCCTTCCACTCCTCCGGTAGCTGTTCTGTGTTCCAGATCCGGACCAGCAACCTGTGTAGGCAATCAGCCAACTTGTCCGGGCCCAATTTGATGAGTTCAGCTGCGAAGCCATCCTTCCCAGTTGACTTGTTTCTATTCAGCTGGCGAATGGATTCCTTAACTTCAATCATCGTTGGGAGTGGCTCCTATACGTCTTTGGCTTATCCGGTGATGTAGCTTCCCCCACCGTCTTGGTCTCGTGCATGTGCTCTGTTTAAACGTTCATCGAAGTGCTGTTTCTACCTCACGATTGTCTGTCAGGATGCCTCCGTATTTATCCCGGCATATTTTGGCTTCCGGCACGATGCCTTTGTGGAATGCTCTGAACTTCTGATAGAACTTCCGTGTTTCCTGAAATCGATGCAGCTGCTCTAGCTCCTCACCCTCCTCCTCCTCCAGGCGGCCTTTTTTCCTATATATTAAGATTTGCTTCCTCTTCTGCTGTCGGAGAATTTTCCACATTTCGACGGGTGCTTCTTTGCACTACTGAAGCTCGCGTGGCATTCTCTTCTTCCATCGAATTCGTTCCAAATGTCCGATAACGTTCTCCGCAACGCTGTAGATGGCTGTCTTGATGGTATCCCAACAGTCTCCGAGAGGAGCTTCGTCAAGCTTGCCCTCTGCCTACAGCGATACTTCGAGCAATTGCGCGTCCTCTGCAGCGACCTCAGGCTGCTTTAGTCGTGCGATATTTAACCGAGGCGGGCGTCGGTTTCGTATGTTGTTCACTACGGAGAGTTTTGGACGCATCTTCACCATCACCAGATAATGGTCTGACTTGATGTTAGCCCCTCGATAGGATCTGACGTTGATGATGTCCAAAAAGTGCCGGCTGTCTATTATAACGTGGTCCATCTGTGTTTGCTTTTGGGATCTCCAGGTGTACTTGTGTGGGAGGCTGGAAAAGATAAATGGAATGTATATCTGGTAAATGGTTAGTGATCAAAGGAAAGACCACCTTCCTTCTCCCTCGTATCCTACGGTCTTCACAAGAAATATGTTTAGCTGCGTCTAGTTGAAAATACTTAAATAGTAAAAAAGGTAAAGTTCCACAATAGAATGAAAAATCATGTATATTTTTCAAGACAAAATTTTAAATTGTTTCATTCAAACCAAAAAGCTTAAATTTGCTCATAATCTCCCTCTTGTGTCCTACGTCATTGGAAAAAGTTTCAACCTCACTGACAATATCCTCTCGCTGATTGTTTAAAAAGGTGCTGGCGGTAAAAAAAAAATCGGTTTAAACAAAAATACCATCATTTGGAAAGATGGAAAAAGTCCCACCAACCCACCTCCAAAACCATGAACGAAAATCTCTCTCACTCATTCACTGGTCAGCAGAAGGGAAATTAATTCGTCACCGCGAGCCCTTGCCTCTCAATGTGATGCAACGTCGCTGCTGCTGGTTGAAGAACCCGTCAGAGCTTGTGATGGGACACGTGGCCTAATGGCCGCCCACGCCGACATGCACTTGATGATATTCTAGCTTGGCAACAACGAATGTGATTCCGCTTCCCTTCCTGGCCTGGGCAGAGTGCAGTGAATTGCCTCACGGACCGTATCATTACTATTAAAAGTTCCTTTCTCTTGCTCGATCTTTTCTGTCCCTTTCTGCCTTCCCTAACTATCAGTCAGTCACTTTTGACAAGCTGGGGAAAATTGAAATCCTAATTGGACTGAATTTGAATGCTGATGGATTAATTGAAAAATGTAAAACAAGAGAGCTTTCAGCGGTTTGCTTCCAAGCTGAATCGCTCAGTAACTAGATACTGTAGCAAATTGACGAAGTGCACTTTTAGAGATCCTTTGTTCTTTGCAAGCGTTTATCATTAAACAAATATCATGCCGGAATGTTTTCGAAATTGAATGAAATTTTCAACTAGCCGACCGATATGAAAAGCATACAAATTATTTACATTTGTTTCCTTTTAGAGAAATTCACAAGCAATTTGAGAAAAACATTTGAACCATTACCGAATCATTTTTCATGATTTTTTTTTTGTGTAAGATTGGTGGTCATTTTGTGTTTTTCCTTTTTATTTTCGTGCCATTAGAAAGCCATTTTTATCATTTCTGTAAAAATTGTCATTTTTGTCATTTTTGTCATTTTTTGTCATTTTTGTCAGTTTTGTAATTTTTGTAATTTTTGTCATTTTTGTCATTTTTGTCATTTTTGTCATTTTTGTCATTTTTGTCATTTTTGTCATTTTTGTCATTTTTGTCATTTTTGTCATTTTTGTCATTTTTGTCATTTTTGTCATTTTTGTCATTTTTGTCATTTTTGTCATTTTTGTCATTTTTGTCATTTTTGTCATTTTTGTCATTTTTGTCATTTTTGTCATTTTTGTCATTTTTGTCATTTTTGTCATTTTTGTCATTTTTGTCATTTTTGTCATTTTTGTCATTTTTGTCATTTTTGTCATTTTTGTCATTTTTGTCATTTTTGTCATTTTTGTCATTTTTGTCATTTTTGTCATTTTTGTCATTTTTGTCATTTTTGTCGTTTTTGTCATTTTTGTCATTTTTGTCATTTTTGTCATTTTTGTCATTTTTGTCATTTTTGTCATTTTTGTCATTTTTGTCATTTTTGTCATTTTTGTCATTTTTGTCATTTTTGTCATTTTTGTCATTTTTGTCATTTTTGTCATTTTTGTCATTTTTGTCATTTTTGTCATTTTTGTCATTTTTGTCATTTTTGTCATTTTTGTCATTTTTGTCATTTTTGTCATTTTTGTCATTTTTGTCATTTTTGTCATTTTTGTCATTTTTGTCATTTTTGTCATTTTTGTCTTTTTTGTCATTTTTGTCATTTTTGTCATTTTTGTCATTTTTGTTCATTTTTGTCATTTTTGTTATTTTTGTCATTTTTGTCATTTTTGTCTTTTTTGTCATTTTTGTCATTTTTGTCGTTTTTGTCATTTTTGTCATTTTTGTCATTTTTGTCATTTTTGTCATTTTTGTCATTTTTGTCATTTTTGTCATTTTTGTCATTTTTGTCATTTTTGTCATTTTTGTCATTTTTGTCATTTTTGTCATTTTTGTCATTTTTGTCATTTTTGTCATTTTTGTCATTTTTGTCATTTTTGTCATTTTTGTCATTTTTGTCATTTTTGTCATTTTTGTCATTTTTGTCATTTTTGTCATTTTTGTCATTTTTGTCATTTTTGTCATTTTTGTCATTTTTGTCATTTTTGTCATTTTTGTCATTTTTGTCATTTTTGTCATTTTTGTCATTTTTGTCATTTTTGTCATTTTTGTCATTTTTGTCATTTTTGTCATTTTTGTCATTTTTGTCATTTTTGTCATTTTTGTCATTTTTGTCATTTTTGTCATTTTTGTCTTTTTTGTCTTTTTTGTCTTTTTTGTCATTTTTGTCATTTTTGTCATTTTTGTGATTTATTGGTATTCCTTTAAAATTTTGAGAATTAGAAAAAAAAATGCATGTTTGAAAAGTTGAAATTTTAAATTACTATTACTTTTATTTAATATTTGAAAAAAGAAGAAGAAAAAAATATCACTTGATTCAATGGCATTTTCTGTCTCTACACGTGTCTGGCAAAGATTGTTATGTCATCTTCCGTAGAATGTTACGTTTTTGCCTTTCTAACAGAAAGGTTTGGTTATCGGTCGATTTGAGAGATCATTAATTATGGGTCTTAGACATACCTTTATAGGTACCTATCGACTCAGCTCGACGAGTTCTGTTGATGTCCGTGGATTTGTATGTGCCATTTTAAAAATGTCTAGAACGTTTTTGCGAAACTGGGCTGCACAATTAAAATGATTTTAGTCTCAAAAGAATGCATTTTTTTTTCTACACAACCCTTTCAAAAACGGGAAAAAAACAAAATAGTTGAAACCGTTTTCTTTACCAAATACATATCATACTTATTATGGCATAAAAAAAAGTTGCTAGTGGCGCCTCGAAGCAGCAGCACCAGCAATCATTTATAAATTGAAGATAATCAAAATAAAAAAATTATATTTTTATTAACTCGAGAATTGAACCAAAACCCTTCAGATCCCAAGTTGCAAGCGCTATCCAATAAACCATCGGCACGCTTGATTGAAAGCGGCTCAAACTCAAATAGGTAAAAGGCATTACTAAGACGCACCGTGGTCTGGGCAGTTTCTCAGTCTGCTGGGGCAAATACGGCAACAGTGTTTATATCTTACACTTCTTGCTTTTCAATGCAGCAAATGGCGGATGGGCGTTTCCTTCAGAGTCCGCCATGCCTATAGACATTATAATTTCATTTATGAAATTATAGTGTCTAAAGCCATGCCGGGTGTCAACAAAATGCAGAGCCGTACAGGAAACTGCGTTGGGGGGGAATTTATATGAAGATCTTATGACCCTCGTTTTTTTTACTCGTGTTGAAGAATGAATTTATGTTTTTTTTTTCATTTCTACATACTCATACATAATTTAGATTCAATTTCAGATGCAGAATTCAGATTCAGTTTTCAAATTCAGGATACAGGTTTAGGAATCAGAATTCAGGATTCAAAATTCAGAATTCAAAATTCAGATTCAGAACTCATATTCAGATTCAGAATTTAGATTCAGAATTCAGATTCAGAATTCAGATTAAGAATTCAGATTCAGAATTCAGATTCAGAATTCAGATTCAGAATTCAGATTCAGAATTCAGATTCAGAATTCAGATTCAGAATTCAGATTCAGAATTCAGATTCAGAATTCAGATTCAGAATTCAGATTCAGAATTCAGATTCAGAATTCAGATTCAGAATTCAGATTCAGAATTCAGATTCAGAATTCAGATTCAGAATTCAGATTCAGAATTCAGATTCAGAATTCAGATTCAGAATTCAGATTCAGAATTCAGATTCAGAATTCAGATTCAGAATTCAGATTCAGAATTCAGATTCAGAATTCAGATTCAGAATTCAGATTCAGAATTCAGATTCAGAATTCAGATTCAGAATTCTGATTCAGATTCAGAATTCAGATTCAGAATTCAGATTCAGAATTCAGATTCAGAATTCAGATTCAGAATTCAGATTCAGAATTCAGATTCAGAATTCAGATTCAGAATTCAGATTCAGAATTCAGATTCAGAATTCAGATTCAGAATTCAGATTCAGAATTCAGATTCAGAATTCAGATTCAGAATTCAGATTCAGAATTCAGAATCAGAATTCAGATTCAGAATTCAGATTCAGAATTCAGATTCAGAATTCAGATTCAGAATTCAGAATCAGAATTCAGATTCAGAATTCAGATTCAGAATTTTTGTAAATTTATTTTCGGCATATCGGTGAAAAATTTAGATTCATGGAGAAAGAATATCAGAATTAAAAATTGATGAAGCTGGATGTTGCGAGGTAAAGTATGGTGTACGTTAATAAATTTTCCTTGCAAAAATGTTCTTTCGCTCTTTTCATCATCCGTAAAATTTCTCCTCACTTTATCAATTTTCAATTCTGGAATTGTTTCTCCAAGAATACCAATTTGCACAGTTTTTGATAAATTTGCGATGACTTAAAGATCATTACGCATGAAAACACGATTTTGTTTTGTGAAAACTTTTTTTCACAATTTTTCTGAAATTAAGTTTGCTGCATACTTTTAGGGGTAAAACCATACTATTAAAAGTTGTAAAATCCGAAATCATAAAAAAAAATTTGGATGAAAGAAATTTCAATGTTGAAAACCGTGTGATGCAAAACAATCAAAATGAGATTTACAAGATTAAGAATTCAGATTCAGAATTCAGATTCAGAATTCAGATTCAGAATTCAGATTCAGAATTCAGATTCAGAATTCAGATTCAGAATTCAGATTCAGAATTCAGATTCAGAATTCAGATTCAGAATTCAGATTCAGAATTCAGATTCAGAATTCAGATTCAGAATTCAGATTCAGAATTCAGATTCAGAATTCAGATTCAGAATTCAGATTCAGAATTCAGATTCAGAATTCAGATCCAGAATTCAGATTCAGAATTCATATTCAGAATTCAGATTCAGAATTCAGATTCAGAATTCCGATTCAGAATTCAGATTCAGAATTCAGATTCAGAATTCAGATTCAGAATTCAGATTCAGAATTCAGATTCAGAATTCAGATTCAGAATTCAGATTCAGAATTCAGATTCAGAATTCAGATTCAGAATTCAGATTCAGAATTCAGATTCAGAATTTAGATTCAGAATTCAGATTCAGAATTCAGATTCAGAATTCAGATTCAGAATTCAGATTCAGAATTCAGATTCAGAATTCAGATTCAGAATTAAGATTCAGAATTCAGATTCAGAATTCAGAATTCAGATTCAGAATTCAGATTCAGAATTCAGATTCAGAACTCAGATTCAGAATTCAGATTCAGAATTCAGATTCAGAATTCAGATTCAGAATTCAGATTCAGAATTCAGATTCAGAATACAGATTTAGAATTCAAATTCAGAGTTCAGATTCAGAATTCAGATTGAGAATTCAGATTTAGAATTCTGATTAAGAATTTGGATTAAAGATCAACCTGGAATTTGAAATTGGAACTTATATTCAAATATTAGACTAAGTGTTGTAACTCAAAATTCAAACTTTAGAATCAGAATAAGATTTCAGATTTAGTTTACAGAATGAGATTAATCATTTAATAGTCATATTACTTTCCCCTCCTTTTGTGGGAATTTTTCCTCTATGCATGGTTGAGCTCTAAAAAAGGTATCATGCTAGGGCACGCGTCACGGCTATCCATCAATATTGTAGTTGGTTTTACTTATTCAGTAAAAAAAAAGCATAAAAAAACAGTAAGATTCGAACCGTGACCAGCAACGTGAAAGTTCTGGTTGCTACCACGGCACCATTTCAGCGTGTTATAAATCTTGGAAATTCTACTGTTTAAATACCATTCTTTCCATACATAAAATGAGCTCCTTACATACCAGTTCGCTTTTCCCCAAAAAAACGTATCAGGCATCATTTTTGCCTTTCTAACAGAAAGGTTTGGTTATCGGTCGATTTGAGAGATCATTAATTATGGGTCTTAGACATACCTTTATAGGTACCTATCGACTCAGCTCGACGAGTTCTGTTGATGTCCGTGGATTTGTATGTGCCATTTTAAAAATGTCTAGAACGTTTTTGCGAAACTGGGCTGCACAATTAAAATGATTTTAGTCTCAAAAGAATGCATTTTTTTTTCTACACAACCCTTTCAAAAACGGGAAAAAAACAAAATAGTTGAAACCGTTTTCTTTACCAAATACATATCATACTTATTATGGCATAAAAAAAAGTTGCTAGTGGCGCCTCGAAGCAGCAGCACCAGCAATCATTTATAAATTGAAGATAATCAAAATAAAAAAATAATATTTTTATTAACTCGAGAATTGAACCAAAACCCTTCAGATCCCAAGTTGCAAGCGCTATCCAATAAACCATCGGCACGCTTGATTGAAAGCGGCTCAAACTCAAATAGGTAAAAGGCATTACTAAGACGCACCGTGGTCTGGGCAGTTTCTCAGTCTGCTGGGACAAATACGGCAACAGTGTTTATATCTTACACTTCTTGCTTTTCAATGCAGCAAATGGGCGTTTCCTTCAGAGTCCGCCATGCCTATAGACATTATAATTTCATTTATGAAATTATAGTGTCTAAAGCCATGCCGGGTGTCAACAAAATGCAGAGCCGTACAGGAAACTGCGTTGGGGGGGAATTTATATGAAGATCTTATGACCCTCGTTTTTTTTACTCGTGTTGAAGAATGAATTTATGTTTTTTTTTTCATTTCTACATACTCATACATAATTTAGATTCAATTTCAGATGCAGAATTCAGATTCAGTTTTCAAATTCAGGATACAGGTTTAGGAATCAGAATTCAGGATTCAAAATTCAGAATTCAAAATTCAGATTCAGAACTCATATTCAGATTCAGAATTTAGATTCAGAATTCAGATTCAGAATTCAGATTAAGAATTCAGATTCAGAATTCAGATTCAGAATTCAGATTCAGAATTCAGATTCAGAATTCAGATTCAGAATTCAGATTCAGAATTCAGATTCAGAATTCAGATTCAGAATTCAGATTCAGAATTCAGATTCAGAATTCAGATTCAGAATTCAGATTCAGAATTCAGATTCAGAATTCAGATTCAGAATTCAGATTCAGAATTCAGATTCAGAATTCAGATTCAGAATTCAGATTCAGAATTCAGATTCAGAATTCAGATTCAGAATTCAGATTCAGAATTCAGATTCAGAATTCAGATTCAGAATTCAGATTCAGAATTCAGATTCAGAATTCAGATTCAGAATTCAGATTCAGAATTCAGATTCAGAATTCAGATTCAGAATTCAGATTCAGAATTCAGATTCAGAATTCAGATTCAGAATTCAGATTCAGATTCAGAATTCAGATTCAGAATTCAGATTCAGAATTCAGATTCAGAATTCAGATTCAGAATTCAGATTCAGAATTCAGATTCAGAATTCAGATTCAGAATTCAGATTCAGAATTCAGATTCAGAATTCAGATTCAGAATTCAGATTCAGAATTCAGATTCAGAATTCAGATTCAGAATTCAGATTCAGAATTCAGATTCAGAATTCAGATTCAGAATTCAGATTCAGAATTCAGATTCAGAATTCAGATTCAGAATTCAGATTCAGAATTTTTGTAAATTTATTTTCGGCATATCGGTGAAAAATTTAGATTCATGGAGAAAGAATATCAGAATTAAAAATTGATGAAGCTGGATGTTGCGAGGTAAAGTATGGTGTACGTTAATAAATTTTCCTTGCAAAAATGTTCTTTCGCTCTTTTCATCATCCGTAAAATTTCTCCTCACTTTATCAATTTTCAATTCTGGAATTGTTTCTCCAAGAATACCAATTTGCACAGTTTTTGATAAATTTGCGATGACTTAAAGATCATTACGCATGAAAACACGATTTTGTTTTGTGAAAACTTTTTTTCACAATTTTTCTGAAATTAAGTTTGCTGCATACTTTTAGGGGTAAAACCATACTATTAAAAGTTGTAAAATCCGAAATCATAAAAAAAAATTTGGATGAAAGAAATTTCAATGTTGAAAACCGTGTGATGCAAAACAATCAAAATGAGATTTACAAGATTAAGAATTCAGATTCAGAATTCAGATTCAGAATTCAGATTCAGAATTCAGATTCAGAATTCAGATTCAGAATTCAGATTCAGAATTCAGATTCAGAATTCAGATTCAGAATTCAGATTCAGAATTCAGATTCAGAATTCAGATTCAGAATTCAGATTCAGAATTCAGATTCAGAATTCAGATTCAGAATTCAGATTCAGAATTCAGATTCAGAATTCAGATCCAGAATTCAGATTCAGAATTCATATTCAGAATTCAGATTCAGAATTCAGATTCAGAATTCCGATTCAGAATTCAGATTCAGAATTCAGATTCAGAATTCAGATTCAGAATTCAGATTCAGAATTCAGATTCAGAATTCAGATTCAGAATTCAGATTCAGAATTCAGATTCAGAATTCAGATTCAGAATTCAGATTCAGAATTCAGATTCAGAATTTAGATTCAGAATTCAGATTCAGAATTCAGATTCAGAATTCAGATTCAGAATTCAGATTCAGAATTCAGATTCAGAATTCAGATTCAGAATTAAGATTCAGAATTCAGATTCAGAATTCAGAATTCAGATTCAGAATTCAGATTCAGAATTCAGATTCAGAACTCAGATTCAGAATTCAGATTCAGAATTCAGATTCAGAATTCAGATTCAGAATTCAGATTCAGAATTCAGATTCAGAATTCAGATTTAGAATTCAAATTCAGAGTTCAGATTCAGAATTCAGATTGAGAATTCAGATTTAGAATTCTGATTAAGAATTTGGATTAAAGATCAACCTGGAATTTGAAATTGGAACTTATATTCAAATATTAGACTAAGTGTTGTAACTCAAAATTCAAACTTTAGAATCAGAATAAGATTTCAGATTTAGTTTACAGAATGAGATTAATCATTTAATAGTCATATTACTTTCCCCTCCTTTTGTGGGAATTTTTCCTCTATGCATGGTTGAGCTCTAAAAAAGGTATCATGCTAGGGCACGCGTCACGGCTATCCATCAATATTGTAGTTGGTTTTACTTATTCAGTAAAAAAAAAGCATAAAAAAACAGTAAGATTCGAACCGTGACCAGCAACGTGAAAGTTCTGGTTGCTACCACGGCACCATTTCAGCGTGTTATAAATCTTGGAAATTCTACTGTTTAAATACCATTCTTTCCATACATAAAATGAGCTCCTTACATACCAGTTCGCTTTTCCCCAAAAAAACGTATCAGGCATCATTTTTTTATATTGAGATTGGAATTTTTCGTGTTTGAATATCTGAAATCATACTTATATGATTCAGAGGGAAGGAATCTATCATGTATATTCTATATTATTTTATATATTTCCAAATATAATTTAAACTCTGTTAGAAAGGCTCCAATCCACTGTTAAGTGTATTAAATCGGGTTTTTTTTTTTTCGAAAACCTCACCAGGTCGCTTCATCGCTTCTATCCTTTTTGAACGGATATTTTTAAAGCCTTGTTTTGATATGTTTTATTGTACGTTGGCCTTCAGTCTCGATCGGATCCAATGAGCACGGATAAATACAAGAAATCCTAAAATGATTGCCAAACGGCAGTTGTTGCCGATTAAAAAAGGAAAAAAAAACGAACGAAGAAACATCAATTTGGACATCAAATTTAGTGTTCTTTTTTCAGCTCTGTTTTTTCGTGCTCTAGCCTTCATCTTCTTAGCGTGGTTTATATTTTGTCAACGTTGAATGGAAACCCTTAATCGTTCGGTAAATTGTTATAGCACAATAATGTGGAATAATCCCCCTTGGATTTTGCCCCTTTTTTGGACCGTTTAGAAACGATGCGATTGATGTTATCTCATGTGATATGAAAATGGAAGCTATCAGGGATCAAAAACCAACTTTAAAATCTTGTGGCAAATGATTGATTTTTAAGGGTTGTCTTTTTGAGGAAATTGATGGTGATAAGCTTTTTTTAAGATAATTTGTCACTTTTTATAGCTGGGTTCCAAAAAGATTTTTTTAAATCAAATTTCGGATTTGGATTTGGTAGCCAAAAAAAGAATCTAAAAGTTTGTCATTGCGTTATAAAAAGTGTAGATCTCAGCATCCTCGAACCACTTAAAGCGCAATTCCGCTCAGTAGTGGAAAAACAGTTGATCAAACTCAGAGAAGCTCATATTTATGGCTGATAGTAAGTAGATTATGAATAAAAAGTTTTATATATCCAGTTCTGCCTTTTTTTTTAATTTGTCTAAATTGAATGATAAACGGAAAAAAATCAAAAGTGAATTGAATTTTGCGATTGAATTAAAAGAAGGATAAAAAAAATTCAAGTTTTTTCAACATAAGCTATGGATTGAAAAATTGTTGAATAGACAAATTTTATTTATAAAACAGCAAAACTTTTTTTTCTATGTTTTTTTAAATCAAGTTTGAATTAAAAAAAATAACTATACGACAACACGTCTAGGTGAAACATTTCTTAAGTTAATGATGGATTGAACAAAATTAATAAAAAAAAAAAATAAACCAGAAGGTACTAAAAAAACCCCCGGTAGCTATAGAAGATTTTTTTTGACGAAAGCTTCTACAGATGACTCTTTCTGTGTCAAAGAAATTGCAAAGTTTGATAAAGTTTACATGTGAAACAGATCTGTAATAAAAGTGAAAGTGTTTCATCTATTTATAGCTTTTCAGAGCTCAAACTGAAATTATCTCTTTAATCTAAGCATTTAGTTTAAAACATACCGTAAACTGGGGGAGCATTGATCACTTTTTTAATTCATTTTCGAATATTTTTGAAGAACTTTTTTGTAACACTACAAAGTTTTAAAACACTTACTCAGGTAAAGAGTATAAAGCATGATCATTGATAGCAGAATATCCAAACGACATTAGTGGCTACAACTAAATGTTTGTTATAAAACCAGATTTCATGTTCCGGGGTTACTTTGATCACTATGATTTTAACGTATCTCAACATCTTCAAAATCATTGTATTGAAGCTAACTAACACAGAAGGTTTAAGCCGTCTAACGTCAAAAACAGTAATTTTTTATTTGGAATCAATTGATTTTTTTCATGTTTTCGTTCAAAATCAAACATACACTATTTGATAAGGTTTTTAAACATTTGTTTTATACAGGATTTCTCAAAGAAAATGTCCGTCTTTTAAATATAAAAAAATATATCATAGATTGACCATAAAAATAACTCTAAAACTATACCTGTACAAAAAAAGTTAAATTGTCATATAAACAACCCATTTGCTTCTAAAAGCTAATATTTTATCAGGAAAGGTGTTTGTTTGTGAGTATTCGAAAAAAAAAAACAGATATTCTCAAACTTTAAAATTACATTTTAAGTTATATATAAAAAATCTTTAACTACAAACCGAATTTATTCTATATAAAACTCAATTTACAGTCTTTCAAACGTTGAAATTAGTTTTCAGGTATTTCAGGCTTAGTTAATTCATCATTAACTAATTATCTAATAATCTGCAAAAAAATTTATGTTCATCAAAGTTACCCCTGTTGTCAAAGTTGCCCCAGTTTACGGTACATAATTTTCTTTCCTTAAGGTAAAAATCAATATCATAGAACATTTGTCCATTCCTTGAAACAACAGTACCTATAAGAAAAAAAAAATAAGTAGGAATAGACTAACTTTGCTCCCTTTCATTTTTTTTTGTGTCATCAAATAGTTACGAATTTATATTAAATAAAGATAGCAAATACTCAAAGATATCATTCGTCTATTCACTGTAAGTGTATGTTATTCAATTACATCGCTTTATGACTTTTATGCTAGCAAATAAAGGTTGATTCTCCGCATATTAAAACCATTTCTCAAAATCATTCTTTTCCCTTCATTTTCTTTTTGAAAGCGAAATATCTTGTCACAAAAATATTTGTTTATCCACTATTTCAAAGTACTTCACTCCTTATCTTCTTTAAACTTTCGTTTATTTCCTTTATGTCGTTTCACTTTTTTTCTCCTCTCTCTTTTTTTAAGCTTTATTCTTTCTTTAAATTTCCCTTCAATTCTAAGGCAAACTTTATATTTTTTCATAATTTCTCATCAAAATTTCAACTGTCTTAAGTTTCAGTTCTTGGAAGTTATTGGAAAGAATAAAATTTTTATTTTAAATACTAAATTCAAATACTATTTTTTCAAATAGTTAAAACATTAATCCTCATGAAGTATTAATTATAAACTTTCCATTCTTTTGTGCCAAGAGCATGATTTTTTTATTGAATAAAGCTGCTTGTCTTTGAACGTTGTTCGTTTTTCCTTCTTCAACATTGGTTAATTTTCACTTCTTTGTTCTAAAATTTCTCTTTTGATCTCTATCTCTCTTTTTTATTTGTTATGTTTCACTTTAGCTCTCTTCTGAACTTCCCTTGCTATCCTTCTATCAAGCTCCACATTTTTCATTCATTATTCGGTACATACGTTTCATTTCACGTTTTCTAGTGCTGCAATTTATACCTTTATCAGATCTCACTCTTCTTTCATAATTTTGTCATATTCTGTTTCATATTGTCATAATTCTTTTCTTTTTTTCCACACTTGATGATTTTATTATTAGTGCTTAAATTTTACAGATATTCTCTGTTGCTCAACGCTTTACAGTTTCTTTTTTATGCTTCTATTAAAATACATTTTATCATATTTCTTTTTCTGGCAAATTTAGATTGCTCGAGCCGAATTTTTTTTTAGCACAAGTGATACTTTTCTATATATTTTGTTTAAATAATTATTCAATTATAATTAGCTAACTTAAAACTCGGATTGATGAATCAAATTTTCGTTTGTTTTACTCGCTTACAAAAAAGCAAATGTGAGAAGGAGATACTTGCGTTTGATTTTCCTCTCCTTCACTACTTTTCGCTTTAATACACTACACTTTATTTCCATCTATTCCTCACTCACGCTATACATTACTTTCCATGCTATATTCTCATTCTCTATTTCAGTTCACCTATTCTCTTATTCACTTTCAACTATTTCAAACCCTCAAGCTGCACTTAATCTGTTTTTCTTTATCATCTCTCACTTAAGTCGCTGCTCTTCAAGACGGTTCTTCTAACACGCAATAATAATTTTTCCTTAACACGTTCGTCGCCACGCTCATTTAGGTAGTTTTACGAGCCGGGCCCAAAGAAATTTTCAGAGAGAGAACGCAAAGAGGGAGAACTCCCATATTTGAAACGTGTGGCGAAGCTGAGCGGTAAACTCAAGTAAGAGAGCGTCACACGCTTTTTGATGTGACGGGGCCCCCCAGGAAATACACCCGTCACTCGAATATGGGTGCCGTGGCGACCAACGTGTTAAATCGCTTCTCAACTCTCTGTTTCTCTATGTGATAGTCCCAATACCCATTTTTACCAGTCCTTCTAAGGCGCATTTATATGGCTGTCCTCATAACTCGCCATTTTTCTTTCACAGCTTCCTCCCAACTCGCTGTTTCTCTTTGCGGTCCTCCCAATACGCATTTTTTGGTTGTCCTCACATCTCGCCATTTTTTGATTCACAGCTGTCCTCTGAACTCGCTGTTTCTTTGTGATGTCCTGCCAATTCGCATTTATTTATTTGTCCTCATAACTCACCATTTTTCTTTCACATCTGTCCTCACAACTAGCTGTTTTTCCCATGTGGTCGCGCAACACGCTTTTATTTGGATGTCCTCACAACACGCCATTTTTCTTTCACAGCTTCTTCCCAACTCACCGTTTCTCTATGCGGCCTTCCCAATACACAATTTTTTTAAACGCATTTATTTGGCTGTCCTCACAACTAGCCATTTTTGTTTCACAGCTTCCTCCAAACTCGCTATTTGTCTTTGCGGTCCTCCCAATTCGCATTTTTTGGTAGTTGTCACAACTTGCCATTTTGCCCTGTCTTCACAACGAGCTGTATCTCTGTGCGGTCCTCCCAATTCTCATTTATTTGGCTGTCGTTACAACACGCCATATTTCTTTCATAGCTGTCCATTCAACAAGCTGTTTCTTTTTGCAGTCCTTCCTATACACAATATTTTTACCATTCCTCCCAACACACATTTCTTGTCCTCACAACTCGCCATTTTTTACATTCACAGCTGTCTTTTCAACTCGCTGTTTCTCTATGTGGTTCTCTCAATACACATTTTTTACCACTCTCTTACTTTCACAGCTGTCCGCTCAATTTATATTTCTCTATGTGATCCTCCCAATTCGCATCTATTTGGCTGTCTTCACAACTCACAATATTTTATTTCCACAGCTGTCCTCTCAACTCGCTGTTTCTCTGTGTCGCTCTCCCAAAACGTATTTATTTGGCCCCTCGAAATTTGCCATTTTTTTCACAGCTGTTCTCTCAACTCGTTGTAGAGAGGACGGATGTGTTTTTTCTGACCTCGAAATTTTCTCGTTTGTTTTCGTGAATATATTGTGATTGTTATCTGTTTAGAAGCTTCTTTTTCGAAATCTGTGTAAGGATAGCAGTGACGATTGTGTTAAAAAAATCAGCAGAAGAAAAGAAGCACTCAAATCCCGAAAAATCATCCATAAGCACTTGCTGGATTATCAAACAACAGTGACTGGAAGGTGCAGGGATTATCATCATTAGTGCAACAGGACCATCAAATAGAAATCAACTCACGCTGCCTCCTTCCCTCATCGCCTATTAATGGACTTTGGTGAGATTGTTTCATTTTATTTTGATTATATTTAAACATATTTTGTCAATCCTATTTGCCATGTAGGATTTCCCACTAAAACATCTCTTCCATTCCTTTCTGAAACAGCTTTATGGGTCGTATGAGTTCTCTGCACCCAAAGAGTTATTTTTGCTGATTCAGATAATCCCTTCTATGATTACATTGACTTGTCACGGTGTGCATCATGGTACCACACTGATCTTCAAGAGTAGCATTTGGAATGAATATTGAATCCAGATACTCATTTTGGCATCTTGCGTTGCTCTTGATTATTTGTTGTACCTCGTGTATCAGCCAATGCAAGATGTGTGTAGTCACCCTATGCTATGCTATGCTATGCTATGCTAGCTGTTCTCTCAACTCGTTGTATCTCTATGCGGTCCTCTCAATAAACAATATTTTCAACAATCCTCCTAACACGCATTCATTTGGCTGTCCACACAACTCGCCATTTTTCTTTCACAGCTGTCCTCACAACTCGCTGTTTCTCTGTGTGGTCCTTCCAATACGCATTTATTTGGCTGTCCTCACAACTCGCCATTTTTCCTTAAAACGCGCACTCAACGTGCTGTATATCTATTCGGTCCCAACACATAAAGATAACGCTGTCCTCTCAACATGTCTTTTTTTTAATATTAAATCAATATTCAAAAAATGCCTCACTCTCGCAACACTGGTCTTATATATCGCTCCTGCTTTCCAAACCAGAGGTGCCAGAGCTGTCCTGATTTTCAAGCGGCCGTTCTGATTTTTGAAAAAAAATCTGAAATATAATTGTATTTGAAATTGAATGATGAGAACATCACACGAATTTGTAATAAAAAAAAGTTAAACCTCCTCAATCGATGTTAATCTTTGCTTCAGATAATATTCAAACGATGTTTTTCAATATAAACTGTAAGCCAGAAGTTGATCTTTTCTGTTGCACAAATTAAGGCGTCTACAGCGCCGTTATTTTGCCTTCATTTATGCAATTTAAGAAGAGTTGCATTTAATTTCCACCAATCCAGTGGTGTCCTTAAAAATCCATCCATAAAAAAAAAACATATTTTTTTTCTTTTAAAGACACATTTCATGCAACCATATTGTGGTATTCAATCTAAACACTATTATTTTTTAGTATTTATATGCTGCTTAATTTTGTTAACTGAATACTACACATGGGAATAACATTTTGGTGTCTGTGTTTCAATAACTGATTTCGGTAGATTTTGGCATCCTTATTTCTAAACATTTGTCAAATGTCTATCACCTATAATGTGAAAATTTCAAAATTGATCAGTTTAACAAATATACTAATAAACCTAAACTAAAACCTTAACTTATTAAACATGAAAACTAAAAGAGCTGATTTTGATTCAATTTATTGTTATATGATTTAAATCGCCGTAATTTTGATAATTATAATTTTAATGGCATGTTCGACGGAATGAAAAACTAGAGAGAATTTTATTTTCTAGAAATTTGAAAGAAAGGTGGATAGACAGGCATTAGTGTGCCAATAGGAGAAAGCTTGATAGGTGTTGAAATATTAGGCTAGAGGGCATGTTGATGAAAAGCTCCCATGAATTGTCGCGCCTTCGCTCTACACTAGCTAACTATACATGAGAAACTCAGATAGAGAATTCCCATGTAGAGCCAGGCGGCGGCAACGCTATTCAAACCGTATGGAGCACATCTCTCAGATTTCCCCTTTTTTGACAGATTTAAGTTTTTTTCCTTAGATTTAAGCTCCTATGCTCTCAAGGCAAAAAAAAGCTTAAATCTGAGGAAAAAAGCTTAAAAACGAGATTCACGACCACCTATTTAAAAGATGTTGGTCACACGATACATAGACAAAACGTGTAACGTTGCCGCCGCCTGTGAATAGTTAGCTAGTGTAGAGCCAAGGTGGGACAATTCATGGGAGCTTTTCATCAACATGCCCTCTAGCCTAAAATTTCAACACCTATCAAGTTTTCTCCTATTGGCGCACTAATGCCTGTCTATCCACTTTTCTTTCAAATTTCTATAAAATAAAAATCTCTCTAGTTTTTCATTCCCCCGAATATGCCATTAAAATTATAACTATTTGATTAAATTTGTTATCTTTCATTCAATCATGGATTCAGATCTTGCTTGGATTTTATTGTTTCAGAGATACAACTGTGTGAAAAAATAAAATTCTACAATTTTTTGAAATTTTAGTAGTTAAGATTACAACTATTTATGACATAGTTCAAGAAAGTGATTGTAATATTTAAGTTCTTAACTTATTAACCAATTTTTCTATTGACTGCGAAACGATTTGATGTACGGTTTAAAAAAATATATAAAATTCAATTTTCTTAAGAATTTTTCTTTTGTAACATTTAACGTTTTGAGCAGATTAAAAAAAATCGAACAAAACTTTTAAGTGAACTTTAATGAATTAAATGAATTATTACTAATTTTCAAAAGCAAACGAATGAAAAAATAAAAGAAAATTTGTAATCAGCGTCCCAAAATATTTTAAGATTAGCACTTACTAAATTCTTAGCACTTCGGACTTTTTAAGAATTTTTTTGACTTGTGCTTTTTATCACGAGCGTGCATTTATATTTGCCACAGCCCCTGGCGTAGAGGATAGCCTTCAAGTCTTCTAAGCCAGCGGGTATGAGATCGAATCCCGATCACGGCATACATAGTATAATTTCTGTGGGTTGGTGGTGTTAGCTTTTGTAAGATACTAGCCATCATATCCTCGAAAGATGTACGCTTAGAGTTAAGAAAAAGGAAACTCTTCGGAGAAACATCAAGTTTCATTGAGTTCCTGTATGTGTTTGTGTTCGTTTTTTTTTGTATTGATTCCTAAGTTTTATAATCTCAACATTAAGATGTGATCATTGAAAGCCTTAAACTCATGAAATCTCTTATCAATCATGTTCTCTGATGGTCAAGATTCGATCTCAAGCAAGGTTGCCGAAAAAAATTCTTTGTTTTGACGAAAAAAAAAAATCTGATTTTCTGTGATTTTAACCAAAAATTTTGTAACGGTTTCCTGTGATGCTTTTTTGTGATTTCATTCACAATTCATGTCAAATTGCGTGTTTTCTACATTTGACTAAGGAAAAATTAATTAACATTACCAATTTTATTATATTTTTCCAATTCAAAGACAATTATCCAAAATTTAGTTTGACATAAGAAATGAAATGAAATTGGCTCAAAATTCTGTGAAATTATAGATTTTTCTGTGATTTCGGCAACCTTGATCTCAAGACAGTAGGCATAGAAAACAAAGATGATATCAACTACTTTTAGACTTGCTTGCTCATAGCAAGGTGGGTATATATTCAGGAGGTGTTCCCGAATAAGGAATTCCCGATTCAGCCATTTTGGCTATGCAACTATGCGGAACTCATGAAGTTTGTTTACCAACAAACCACAGAAAAGCTGAGCAAAAAATAAACAAACTCATTGAGAGCCCCGCTCACTCCTCGCCTACTTACTGTGAAAGTCGGAGAACCTAGTGTATCTAAGAACCTTGGCTCATAGGGCAATAGAATTTGAAATTTGAAAAACTAAAAAATACGATTATTCTAGTTGTACTTTGGAAAAAATTCTTTTTGAGCGAATTTAAAAAAAATCGGTATGAAATCGGTAGGTTTTTTCAAAAATCTATTTTTTTTCTTCTAATTTTTAGGTTATGCGTTGTTTTAAGACATATTGGAGTGCTGTTTCAAAGACGTTTTAAAAAAGAATTTCAAAGAAAAAATTGAAAGGTTTTCATTGGTTTTGATAGAAGATGAACTGTCAAGCTAGTAGAAATAGCATTATTTGAATTTCACGTTATAGAATTTTGTAAAAGCACATGAAACTACTTATACATTTCGGATTTGATTTTACTTGGGTTCAACTAAAAGTTCCAAAATTGTCATTAAAATACGAGGAACAACTGCTTCATTCTATTGTGACTATTTATAATGAAATAATATATTTCTTTTCTTTTAATCTATATATATAAAAAGCAATTTCTGTGGGTTTGTTTGTTTGTTTGTTCGTTTGTTTGTTTGTTTGTTTGTTTGTTTGTTTGTTTGTTTGTTTGTTTGTTTGTTTGTTTGTTTGTTTGTTTGTTTGTTTGTTTGTTTGTTTGTTTGTTTGTTTGTTTGTTTGTTTGTTTGTTTGTTTGTTTGTTTGTTTGTTTGTTTGTTTGTTTGTTTGTTTGTTTGTTTGTTTGTTTGTTTGTTTGTTTGTTTGTTTGTTTGTTTGTTTGTTTGTTTGTTTGTTTGTTTGTTTGTTTGTTTGTTTGTTTGTTTGTTTGTTTGTTTGTTTGTTTGTTTGTTTGTTTGTTTGTTTGTTTGTTTGTTTGTTTGTTTGTTTGTTTGTTTGTTTGTTTGTTTGTTTGTTTGTTTGTTTGTTTGTTTGTTTGTTTGTTTGTTTGTTTGTTTGTTTGTTTGTTTGTTTGTTTGTTTGTTTGTTTGTTTGTTTGTTTGTTTGTTTGTTTGTTTGTTTGTTTGTTTGTTTGTTTGTTTGTTTGTTTGTTTGTTTGTTTGTTTGTTTGTTTGTTTGTTTGTTTGTTTGTTTGTTTGTTTGTTTGTTTGTTTGTTTGTTTGTTTGTTTGTTTGTTTGTTTGTTTGTTTGTTTGTTTGTTTGTTTGTTTGTTTGTTTGTTTGTTTGTTTGTTTGTTTGTTTGTTTGTTTGTTTGTTTGTTTGTTTGTTTGTTTGTTTGTTTGTTTGTTTGTTTGTTTGTTTGTTTGTTTGTTTGTTTGTTTGTTTGTTTGTTTGTTTGTTTGTTTGTTTGTTTGTTTGTTTGTTTGTTTGTTTGTTTGTTTGTTTGTTTGTTTGTTTGTTTGTTTGTTTGTTTGTTTGTTTGTTTGTTTGTTTGTTTGTTTGTTTGTTTGTTTGTTTGTTTGTTTGTTTGTTTGTTTGTTTGTTTGTTTGTTTGTTTGTTTGTTTGTTTGTTTGTTTGTTGTTTGTTTGTTTGTTTGTTTGTTTGTTTGTTTGTTTGTTTGTTTGTTTGTTTGTTTGTTTGTTTGTTTGTTTGTTTGTTTGTTTGTTTGTTTGTTTGTTTGTTTGTTTGTTTGTTTGTTTGTTTGTTTGTTTGTTTGTTTGTTTGTTTGTTTGTTTGTTTGTTTGTTTGTTTGTTTGTTTGTTTGTTTGTTTGTTTGTTTGTTTGTTTGTTTGTTTGTTTGTTTGTTTGTTTGTTTGTTTGTTTGTTTGTTTGTTTGTTTGTTTGTTTGTTTGTTTGTTTGTTTGTTTGTTTGTTTGTTTGTTTGTTTGTTTGTTTGTTTGTTGTTGTTTGTTTGTTTGTTTGTTTGTTTGTTTGTTTGTTTGTTGTTTGTTTGTTTGTTTGTTTGTTTGTTTGTTTGTTTGTTTGTTTGTTTGTTTGTTTGTTGTTTGTTTGTTTGTTTGTTTGTTTGTTTGTTTGTTTGTTTGTTTGTTTGTTTGTTTGTTTGTTTGTTTGTTTGTTTGTTTGTTTGTTTGTTTGTTTGTTTGTTTGTTTGTTTGTTTGTTTGTTTGTTTGTTGTTGTTTGTTTGTTTGTTTGTTTGTTTGTTTGTTTGTTTGTTTGTTTGTTTGTTTGTTTGTTTGTTTGTTTGTTTGTTTGTTTGTTTGTTTGTTTGTTTGTTTGTTTGTTTGTTTGTTTGTTTGTTTGTTTGTTTGTTTGTTTGTTTGTTTGTTTGTTTGTTTGTTTGTTTGTTTGTTTGTTTGTTGTTGTTTGTTTGTTTGTTTGTTTGTTTGTTTGTTTGTTTGTTTGTTTGTTTGTTTGTTTGTTGTTTGTTTGTTTGTTTGTTTGTTTGTTTGTTGTTTGTTTGTTTGTTGTGTTTGTTGTGTTTGTGTTGTTTGTATGTTTGTTTGTTTGTTTGTTTGTGTGTTGTTGTTTGTTTGTTTGTTTGTTTGTTTGTTTGTTTGTTTGTTTGTTTGTGTTGTTTGTTTGTGTTGTTTGTGTGTTGTTTGTTTGTTTGTTTGTTTGTTTGTTTGTTTGTTTGTTTGTTTGTTTGTGTGTTGTTTGTTTGTTTGTTTGTTTGTTTGTTTGTTTGTTTGTTTGTTTGTTTGTTTGTTTGTTTGTTTGTTTGTTTGTTTGTTTGTTTGTTTGTTGTTTGTTTTGGTGGGTGTGGTGGGTGGTGGGGGGGGGGGGGGGGGGGGGGGTGGGGTGGTGGGTGTGGGGGGGGGGGGGGTGGGGTGTGTGTTGTGTGTGTTTGGTGTGGTGTGTTGGTGGTGTGGGGGTTGTTGGGTTTGTGTGTTGGTGTGTGTTGTTTGGTTTGTTTGTTTGTTTGTTTGTTGGTGTTTGTTTGTTTGTTTGTTTGTGTGTTGTTTGGGGGTGTGGGGGGTGTTGGGTGGGGTGTGGTTTGTTGTGTTTGTTTGTTTGTTTGTTTGTTTGTTTGTTGTTGGTTGTTTGTTGTTGTTTGTTGTTTGTTTGTTTGTTTGTTTGTTTGTGTGTTTGTTTGTTTGTTTGTTTGTTTGTTTGTTTGTTGTTTGTTTGTTTGTTTGTTGTTTTTTGTTTGTTTGTTTGTTTGTTTGTTTGTTTGTTTGTTTGTTTGTTTGTTTGTGTGTTTGTTGTGTGTTGGTTGTTTGTTTGTTTGTTTGTTTGTTTGTTTGTTTGTTTGTTGTTTGTTTGTTTGTTTGTTTGTTTGTTTGTTTGTTTGTTTGTTTGTTTGTTTGTTTGTTTGTTTGTTTGTTTGTTTGTTTGTTTGTTTGTTTGTTTGTTTGTTTGTTTGTTTGTTTGTTTGTTTGTCCACTATAGGCTCAGTCATCTTAAGAGCTAGAGAGCTGAAATTTGGCATGGATACTCATTAGGACCAGGAATGATGAAAAATATTTTCATATTTTTGGATGACCCGTTCTAAAGGGGGTCGTCCATACAAGACAAATATTGTTTTCGCTATATTGACGTTATTTTTCGTCGGATTGTGACAAAAATTTGCATATGAGGGTTTCGAGAGATGAGAAATTCATTCCAGGTATTGAATTTCGTGTCAAGGGTCGGCAAAAGGGGTCGTCCATATGAACTGTTCAGTGTTTTTACTATATTGACGTTATTATGCATTGGATTGATATGAAAATTTGCACATGAGTGTTTTGAGGGACGAGCAATCGATTACAGGTATTAAATTCAGGGTCAGGGGTCGGCCAAAGGGGTCATCCATATCAACTTTTTAATGTTTTTTACAATATTGGCGTTATTATGCATTGTATTGAGTTGAATACTTGCAGACGGGGATTTTAAGGAACGGACAATCGATTTCAGTTATCAAATTTTGTAGAAGGGGTTGGCAAAAGGGGTCGTCCATATCAACTGTTCAATGTTTTTGCGATATTGGCGTTATTAAAGATTTGTTTTTGATGAAAATTTGCATAAGATTATTTTGAGGAACGATCAATCGATTCCAGGTTTCAAACTCAGGGTCAAAGATCGGCCAAAGGGGTCGTCCATATTAACACTGTTTTGCGATATTAATGCAAAAATACATTGGATTAAGATGGAAACTTGATACATGGGAGTTTCAAGGAACGAGTAAATGATTACAGGAGTCGAATTTTTATTCAGAGGCCTTCGAAAGGGGTCGTCCATATAAACTGTTCAATGTTTTTGCGGTATTAACGTTATTATTCATTGGATTGAGACTTAAATTTCCACATATAAGTTTTGAGGGACGTTAAATTGTTTCAGATTTCAAATCTCGAGTCAGGGGTCGGCAAAAATGGTCGTCCATATTATATGTTCACTGTTTTTGCTGGGGCTTATTCTGAGAGACTCCAGAAACCACTCTAGGCTAGAAGTTTCAGCTCAAATGACCTGTGATTTGGAGCTCATTCATACTAACGTTTCTTCTCTGAAACATTTCCTAGAGTCTGCAATTTTGTGAATCACGTTACTCGACTCGCAGAATAACCCCCATTGTTTTGATCATACATTCATCGGATTATAATGAAAATTTGCACATGGGAATTTTACAGTACATGTAATTGATTTCACGTGTCAAATTTTGACATGGAATCAGTAAAAGGGTTCGTCTTAATATTTTCGATTTTTTTGCAATAATTACGTTGTTAGGCATCATATCGAGGCAAAAATTTAAACACGAGAGTTTTGCAGGACGATGCAGGACTGATAACAAACTTTCTATTGGATGACAGATAAAGGGGTCGTCCACATTTACTGTTTAATGTTTTTGCAATAATTTATGTATTATTATGAATGAGATCCAGACAAAAATTCATCAACGGGTGTTTTACAAAACGGATAATTGATTTATGAATAAAAAATTTTAATCAGACGAAAATTAGATCATAATTTCGTTGTTATGCATCCGAAAAAGACAAAAATTCGTACATGGGTATTCTTTTCGATGGTCAGTCAATTTCTTATTTTAAATTTCCGTTTGGTAGACAACCCAATAGGTCGCTTGCAAATTCTGTTTAGTATTTGAAGCAATTTTTTAGTGAAAATGCGTCTTAATTACCAACCAAATACAAAATCATCAGTTTTAAAGTTAAGTGGCCCAATGAAAACTACATACTTCATTCTTTCAGAAGATAATTGAACTAATTATGTCAATCTTCAAGCGTTTTCTTTGAATTTTGTTTGATGTTTATGCCAAAACGCAAATCAGTTATGCAGATAACAAAAGTGATTGAAATTGAAAATTTTAGAAAAAAATCTTTTAAAAAGAGTTAGTAGTTAGAGTTAGTAAAGAAATTAAAAAAAATAGGAAATTTGAACAATAGATTTAGAAAAAATTGTATAGATGGTCACCAAAGAAATATTTTGAATATAACTTCAAATAACTTTTCAAAGCTCTATTTACCTAATCTGAATAAAATAGAGTTACTGTTTTGAACCCTGTATCATCTATTCGGTCAATATTTGCGACCAGGGGAACGCTAACAAACTACAAGTCAAATATCCTCGAAAGCTTGGAAGGTTTGGAAGGTTTATGTGAACTTCACCAAATCTAACCTAAGTTAGATTTATCAAAAATGTTTACAGTTTTATCAAACCTGGTTAGCATCTTACAAAAAAATCTGGAAAAGCTTTAGTATATCAAAAGTTGCTTAACTACCTTTCCAAGGGAATTTTCTTTTCAGTTCCAAACCCATGGACCGGGTAGGCCCACAAGCTAGTAAAAACAGCGCTTTCTTCTCTTGATGTGTGTTAATTAATTATTATTCTCCTCTTTTTTTCTCTTTCACCTCTTCATTCTTCCTTCAGCCACTGCTGATTTTTTTCGCTTCACCTTGTTTGCTTTGTTTTTTTTTCTTATTAATTCAAATTGTGTTTCACTTACACGGTTTTTCGCATCTCCGAGAGCAACACCTTCCGACTGCACTGCAGCGCGTTTTTTTTGAAGGTGTTTCCATATTTTGAAATGTTTTTTTTTATTTGTTTTTTTTTCTAATCGTTTCTCTTGTTGTTGTTGTTTCTGTTGCTGTTTTGATGTTATGTGTTTTTTTTGCTATTCAGTTTAATGCGCAGGGCAAATTCAAACGTTATCAATGGTTTTGTTTACTGTTTTTTTTTTCTTCATTTTCTGCAACCCAGATAAGATTCGTATGGTTTGGTTTGCTTCTTACATTCCTGCTCGCTCCAATCGGTAATAATAATTCACAATAATAATCTGGTTGGTATGAGTTTGTTTTTGGTTGGTTTTTTTTCTTGCTATCTTGGTTTACCCTTATCTGTTCAAACGTTGGTTTTTTGTTGGTTTACTTATACTGATTTTTTTCTGTTTTGTTTTCTTATTGGTTGTTGTATGAATGATTTGCTTAGCTGTTTTTTTTCTTATTCTGTTTGTTTGATTTGCTTATCTGTTAAAGGTTCTGGGAGTGTGATAGAATTTGTTTTTTTTTTCATTTCTTTATTCCATTTAGACCTAACTGACAGTATAATTGCGTATTGTTTTGGTTTGTTTTGTTCATTTTGTCAAAATTTTGACAAAATTTGAAAAAGAGTGATTAACCATCCAAGTGGCCAAGTGCCAGTTGGGTTGAGTTGGTTTTTTTTTCTGTTTGTTGCTGGTTGACTTCCCAAAAGTTAAGATTCAAATTATGTGTTTACCATTTCTGCAATTTGCCTTACTTTTTATTATTAATATTTCTTATTACCGACTTTTGGAGTGTTGTCATTCAGTGTGTAAGTGTACGTTTGTTTGTTTTGCGAATGTTTTTGGTTCACACTCCTCGCACTAATTGAAATAACCTGGTATTTTCTCCTTCTTCGACGTCATCTTCGACCTGAACTGCCCTTCACTGCACATTTAAATTGGATTTGGATTTTTTTTCTTTGCGTTATCTCGTAATTTTCGTGTGTGTTTCAGTTTTTTTTCCACATTTTGTTCATGAATTGGTTTGTTGTTTTCTTGAATGATAAAAATTAATTTATAATAATTTTATTATCATAGTATTTGTTTTAAATATTTGTATTATTTTATTTATTTAATTTAAATTTCAATATAATTTATATTTAACTAAGTTTTTTTGTTTTTCTTTTCTTTGAATTACGCTTCTTTTATTCATATAATTCATGTATTTATAATAATTTACATTCTCATTTGAAATTGGTTGTTTTTCCCTTTTCGCATTTTTTTTTTGTTTTGCTCGGATAGTTTTCCACCACACTAGAAGTGTAAAAAATATCCAAAGTTTATAACTTCTGTCGCTATTCGATCATCTCATCTTGTTTTTGTTTTTTTGTTTGTTTTGTTCTGTTTGTTTTCTATCCTGTTGCGCATGTTTGTGAGAGAGTGTTTTTTTTTTTTGTTTGGATGTGTGAGTGTTTATGTTTTCTCTTTGAGTGTGTGATGATAAATGTTTTTTTTTTAACAAACTCTCTAGCTCGTCACTAGGTTGTTTATTTTTCCGCTCTATCATCCCTCATGTGAGTGTGTTTTTTTTTCTTAGTGTATGTTTTTGTTTTGTTTCATCGCTTAATGCCCTACGTTTTTTTTTGTTTTCCTTAGTAACAATTATTATTGCATTTTTTCCTCCCTTTCATCTCTAACTTTCTCAATTGTTTTTCGCACAGTTTTTGTTTTTTTTTTGTTTGTTGATGTTCTAATGTTTTAAACTTTTGCTCTCTTATTTGGATTTCTTTTTCCGGGATTTGGGATTCTAATGTTTCGAGTTGTGTTTCTATTTCGTTTGTTTTTGCTATTTGTTGTAGCTTGCTCTTTGCTTCCTTGTATTCTGTTTCATTGAGGGGAAAACTGTTTTTTAGTTTCTCATTTACTATTTTGTTTGTTTGTTGTTGTTTTTTTTTCTTCATTTGTTTATTTGTGTGCTGTAAGTGGTTAGAAAATCGAATCGAGTAATCGAGTAAGGTAATTGAAAGATAAGCCTTGCGTTTTAAAACGAGTTACACAGTTTGCTTGTATTTAGTACAACTTTTTTTTGTCGTTTTGCTTTGTTTAATAATTAATTTATCTTTTCCTTTTTTTGTTTTCGTTACCTAGAGTAAGAGCTGCAACAGTCTGAATCGAATTAAACACCGTAAACTGTGTAAATGTGAGTGTGTCTCAGTGTAAGTGTGACGATACAATTAAAAAACCAGGAAATAGGTGCTAAAAACGAACGCTTATGGCGCAAAAAAGTTGGCTTTATATTTGTTTTAAAGGGTTTCCATTTTTTGTCCTTTTCCTGTTCTGCCCATATCAATAAATATATATACCTAAGACCACTAGTTTATCTCTCTTTCATCTGATCCTTCTTTACAGTTTTTTTTTCATTTATTTTCAATAGTAAAAAATTATCCTCATATTATCATCAAAAGATATTTGCTTGCAGCAAAAAACGGAAACGTAATAAGATTTGCTTAATTATTGTGTGTTTTTGTGTGTATTTCTTTTTCGGGCGAGTAAACCCAATTTTTTTTTTGTTGCTTAACATTTTTTCGGTATTTTTTTGTTTGTTGTTGTTTTGCTTACTATTAAAGAATTTTTTCGGCATTTGATCCGTTACAGCTTACACTGTAGTTAATAATTGTTTTTAAAGTTTAAAATTAAGTAAATATAAAGGTAATAACAAATATGTTTTATCGAAACAAATCACCTTGTTTGTTGTTGTTTTTTTACAATAGCGTAAACAATGATGCACTTTTTTGATGTTTTTTTTTATCTTCTCATATTCTGGTTTGTAGGGTTTGGTTGCTTTAAAATACGGATGTGTATGGTAGTATAATTGTTTTCAATATAATTATTTTCCTTATTTAGCATTATTATCCTTGTGTGTTTATGTGGTTGTTTTCGGGTAGAGCTTCTTTGTTCTATTTTTTTGTTGTATTAGTTAACCGTTTCCATTTGAAAGTTTGGGATTTTTCTCATTTATGAATCATCAATTGTCTTTTCCTGTTTTGACGTTTTTTTTCTTCCTATTACTCATAGATGAACTTGGTTCCGCTTAATGATTTCTATCTCTCTGACCAGTCAGCCTAAGCTCATCGCTTATCCAAATTCAACAACAAAAACAACTACTAAGCACCTGCTCTCACGCACACATTTTCAAAATTATCTCACGCCCTATCTAATCCAGCTCAACAGTCCAGCAAACTGAACCGAGCTACCCACTTCAGAACGCTCCTCACTAACATGGTGGGAATACAATTTGTATGATTTCGTCGTTTTCTAATCCTTCTGCTTTCGATTCCCTCACTCACACTTATTTTTTTTCGCTCGCTCATCAAAGCTTCAATCGCTCACAAAAAGGCCCAAAATTGACCAGTGTTTCAAAACACAAAAACCGAACACCATCTCCACCATTTGCCATTAATTTTCTCAGGAAAAAACGTCCTTCCTCCAAAATCTCTACCCTTTCAAACGCTTGCTCTAGCCTTCGTGCCCCAACTTTGTCAAACGCCTAGTCTTCCTTCTTAATCCAAAATGCAAGAGCTCTAGACACTTGCACACTTATCTCAAAACGCACACTCTCGAAGTCGAAGCTCGACCCTGTTTTACTTCCAGCAGCTCATCTCAACCATTTCCCAGGCTTCTGTCCTTCGAAAAACTACGTTCGGCTAGGCTAGGCTGACACTCTCAGTCGTTCCGCTTCCATCGTTCTCGTTTCCGCTTCTCTCTTCATTCCAGAATTTCTTCTATGATTTGTGTATGCTGATGTCTCTCCCAATTTCTGCTGTTGTTGGTAGATTGTTGTTGTAGGATTTAGTATCGGTTTTCTGGTGTGCTGTTGCTAAACTTGTTGCTTCCTCGAACGCGGACCCAAACTCGGAAATAAAAACAATTCTTCCTGCCTTCAGATCCCGCTGTTGTTCCATAGTAGTAGCGAAGATGTTGTTGCTCCTGCTGCTGCTGCTGCTGGTGGTCATATAATATTGCTTAATTTATTTCAATGGTAGCCGTTGGTGAACGCTGCTGGAATAAGCTGGCCCTGTTGGTGGAGAAGAAATCAAGAAAAAAAGTATACATGAGTCACATGTGCAAACCTTCTACCAATAGTTTGTGTCTGGATTTAGCTTTTTCCATCCTCTCGACCTCGACACGGACGTGTGTGATGAATGTTTTGCGTAATGTCAAACACCAGCAGCCTTCGGCTGTTGACAGTGGTTATGTGTTGTTTAAATCAACTAACTCGCCACATGTGATTTTGAGCGAGGGCCAAAACGTAACAAGTCGGTGGTTACATTAGCATCGGAATTTATTTGCCATTTGAAACAATAATTAAAAGCACACTATTGTACATACATATCTGTGTTTTTGATAGTGTGATTATCTCATTCGAACCCGGTTGAAAACGGTCAATTTTTGAATGTATTTCTTAGAACATTATTAAAACACAAAGGAATAGTCCCTCTGTAATGTATAATACATTTTTTAAACAACAAAGTTTTAGGAACGCAATGATGCAAAAACCATCAAGATAAGTATTGCAGCGAGTTTATCATTGAGGAAATATCGGTAAAGAGGTGTGATTTAATGACATCCCAGTATATGCCCATTTTGCTCTCTCACCATGAGCGCCAAGTACGAGAGACAAGCTTTTAACATCAGCGATAGCAATCGCTAGCTTAACTGATCTCTCAAGTGTCTCGATAGATAGATGGTTCTTCTTCTTTTGCAGCTGCTAAGCTTCACCAAGATGGACGATCGAAGAGTTCAACATAATGTTGGATCAACTCACCCACGAATTGACTATTTTTTTTTTTTACAAATCGTTTATTTGAAACGGCTCAAACCACTTAGTTTTACGGAGCCGAGAGACCATTATTTTTGAACAACATTTGCTTAAGTTTAATTAACAGGGATTTTCGTATTGTTGTCCATATATTCGTTTTATGGATTCAAGATATTGAGTTCGTCGTTCATTATTCAAAACTAAGATAGACAAAAAAGAAAAGGAGAAAGAGGAAAGGGATAGTTAAACGCGTAGATCGATAGATTTAAGATAAAAGTATATTTCGAACATATAGTCTAGGTCTACCATAGCCAACACATCCCTCACTGGAACGTAAGGTGGTTTACCTCGGGCCCGAAGGGAGTCAATCAAATTTGCTCTGGCGGTAAGATGGTCCTCACACGACCAAACAATATGCTCGATGTCATGGTAACCCTGACCACAACGACACAAATTGCTGCTAGCGAGATTCACACGATAGAGTATCGCGTCTAAGGAATAATGATTGGACATGAGACGGGAAAATGTTTTAATAAAGTCACTACTCAGGTTCAATCTATTGAACCATGGTTTAAGGCTCACCTTTGGGATAATCGAGTGAAGCCACCGACCCAACTCGTCCTCGTTCCATTTGCGCTGCCAGTTGACGAGAGCGTTTCTACGGACCAAAAAGTAAAATTCGCTGAAAGCGATTTGACGCTGATAAATTTCACCTTCAACTGCACCCACCTTTGCTAACGAGTCGGCCTTCTCATTGCCCACTATTGAGCAATGAGACGGCACCCAAACAAAGGTGATGGAATAGCAGCGTCTAGATAATGTATTCAATGATACCCGTATCTTCTCAAGGAAGTACGGTGAGTGTTTTCCGGGCCTTAATGAGCGAATAGCCTGAACAGAGCTGAGGCTATCCGTAACAATGATGAAGTGTCCAGTAGGTCTTGCTGCTATACTGTCCAGTGCCCAATGTATAGCTGCTAATTCAGCGATATACACTGAACAAGGATACTGAAGTTTGTAGGAAGCGCTAGAACTTTGGTTGAAAACTCCAAACCCAGAGCACTCGTCGAATAAAGAACCATCAGTAAAGTACATTTTTTCAGCATTGACGTGTCCATACTTTGCTTCAAAAATCCTGGGAACAATAACAGAACGATGAAGTTCCGGAATCCCACGAATTTCAAGCTGCATGGACAAATCAAACTGGACAGAAGAAGTGTCGTAATCAGGGTGAAAATCACGAATGGGGGAGAACGATGAAGGATTAATTTGCATAGACATGAATTCATGATATATAGTCATATATCTAGTTTGAAAATTTTGCTCCAGTAGCTTTTCAAAATTTGCAATCACCAATGGGTTCATGACCTCACACCTTATGAGGAACCGGAGAGATAATGAATAAAACCTATCTCTCAGTGGGAGTACGCCTGCCAAAACCTCGAGACTCATGGTGTGTGTTGAGGGCATACAACCCAGCGCTATTCGAAGACAACGATATTGGATACGCTCGAGTTTAATGAGGTGTGTTTTGGCAGCTGATTGGAAACAGAAACTGCCATACTCCATCACTGAGAGAATAGTTGTTCGGTACAATTTGATAAGATCTTCAGGGTGGGCTCCCCACCAGGTGCCGGTAATTGATCGGAGAAAATTTATCCTTTTCTGGCATTTTCCTTTCAGATACTCAATGTGGGTTCTCCAGGTGCACTTGGAATCAAACCAAACCCCAAGATACTTAAAACACCTCGATTGAGTGATTGCTCTGCCTAGGAGTTGAAGCTTAGGTTGAGCAGGTCTGCGTTTCTTAGAGAAAACAACCATTTCCGTTTTCTGTGGAGAGAACTCAATCCCAAGCCCCAAAGCCCAGGAAGACAATCTGTTTAAAGTATCTTGTAAAGGCCTGTACAGATGGGACTCAGTATCACCTGTTATAGATACTACGCCGTCATCTGCAAATTGTCTTAAAGTGCAGCCTTCAGAGAGACAACTGTCGATATCACTTACGTAAAAGTTGTACAAAAGTGGACTCAAACATGAACCCTGCGGAAGGCCCATGTAAGAGATCCTTCTAACTGCAATATCTCCGTGAGCAAAGTTCAGATGTTTCTCACAAAGCAAGCTGTATAAGATGTTGTTCAACAGAGGAGGCAGACCCCGAGAGTGCAATTTGTCTGACAACACCTCTATTGAAACTGAATCAAAAGCTCCCTTTATGTCTAGAAACACTGAAACCATTTGCTCACGTTTTGCGTACGCCATTTGTATCTCTGAAGACAGCAAAGCAAGACAATCGTTTGTCCCTTTGCCCCTGCGAAACCCAAATTGAGTATCTGAAAGGAGACCATTTGTTTCCACCCATTTATCCAATCGGAACAAAATCATTTTCTCCATCAATTTACGAATGCAAGACAACATCGCTATTGGACGGTACGAATTGAAATCTGACGCAGGTTTCCCAGGCTTTTGGATGGCAATAACTCTCACTTGTCGCCAATCTTCGGGAACAATGTTATGTTCCAAGAATTGATTAAATAAATTCAACAAGCGGAATTTGGCGGCATCCGGAAGGTTTTTCAACAAGTTGAATTTTATTTTATCAACTCCCGGAGCTGAATTGTTACAAGAAAGGAGAGCAATTGAGAATTCCATCATTGAAAAGCTGGAATCCAGATCGCATCTGTTCGGAGACACACTTCGAATGATTTTTTGCACAGGGGTGGAATCTGGACAGATTTTACGAGCAAAATTGAAAATCCATTTATGCGAATGTTCTTCATTTTCGTTCGTGGAAGAACGATTACGCATGCTCCGTGCCACATTCCACAAAGTGCTTAAGGATGTTTCCCGCGATAAACCTCCCACAAAATTACGCCAATGCGCACGTTTTTTCCCCTTGATCAGGTTTTTAAATTGCTGCTCAAGAGAAAAATACGTGTTGAAGTTATCCAGGGTTCCGTGTTTCCGAAAAACTTTAAAGGCGTTCGATTTGTCTTTGTAAAGTTTGGAACACTGACTGTCCCACCATGGATTGGGAGGTCTTCGACGAACAGATGGATTTCGGATGGGATTGGTTTGAGCACCAACCGCACAATCAAAAATCAAATGAGAAATAAAAGTGTATTCCTCCAACGGAGGTAACACATCCATAGAATTGATAGCTGAAACTATTGTGTCCGAGTACTTTTTCCAGTCGATGTGTCTTGTAAGGTCATATGCCATATTTGTTAAATTTGAAGTGTTGATCCCATTGGTGATTGTTATTTTGATAGGCAAGTGATCACTACCATTGGGATCAAGGATTACCTCCCACTGGCAATCAAATGATAGGGAATTTGAGCAGAGTGAGAGGTCAATTGCACTTTGTCTTGCAGGAGGTTTAGGTACTCGTGTTTTTTCACCCGTGTTCAAAATTGTTAAATTGAAACTGTCACAAATGTCATAGATAAGAGTAGAACGACTATCGTCAACTTGTTCTCCCCAGACAGTTCCATGAGAATTGAAATCACCTAGGATCAACCTTGGCTCAGGTAGTACTGAGCACAGGTCCTCTAGGTGACTCCGATCCACTGCAACTCTCTGAGGCCAGTACAAACTGACAACACATAAGTCCTTACCTCTTATAGTTATATGACAAGCAACAGCTTCAATTCCGCCTGATAATGGAAGGTGAATTCTATAAAAGGAGTGGCGCTTATTGATCCCCAAAAGCACCCCTCCATAAGAATCGTCACGATCCAGACGGATAATATTGAAATCGTGGAATGAGATGTTAGATTGAGAAGAAAGCCAAGTTTCGGACAACGCAAAAAAATCACAACTAGTTTTGTGAAGCAAATAATTGAACACATCAAGTTTTGGAATGAGACTACGACAATTCCACTGTAAAACAGTGATATCTCTGACCTCTCGTGTTAAATTAGTCATCAAGAGAGATAAACGCTGAAAGAAGGGGCCAAGTTTGCATCAATTGCTGAAATAGTGTCTTTAGAATGGGAAGCATCGATGTAAAAATGCTTCTAACAGAGTCAGAAACTTTAAAGAATGTTAAAATACTGTAAATAATGTCAGAAAACTTGAAAAACCCTGAAGAGTTTGTTGATTTTGAATTTGAAATGTTAGAAGAAAGAGATGTTCCTGCAGCTGATGTGTCTTTGAGAGATGTTATTTTCATACGGAATCCTGGAGGAACTTCTTTATCTGTAGCAGCTGATTTATAACCAAAGTTGAATGCAGAACTAACTGGGGAGACTTTCCTTCTAATTTTGGCAGAAGGCCCTTTGGTACGCTTCCTGGAATTCTCTAGAACGACGAATGGAGTTCCTTCATCAGATGAATCCGTATCAACTTCGTCAACTGGCAGAGCAGCAAAAACATTACTGGATTGAGGTTGGACCGGGGGAGAAGCGTTATTTAAAATGGCAGCGAATGAACGATTGGATCGTTCTTTTAAAGAGCGCCTCTCCTTATCCCAGCGACTCTTAAATGCCTCGCACACAGAGATATCATGAGGTGAGCCCCCGCAATAGATACATTTCTGTTCTATTGCTGAGCACGCTCCTTCCTCATGAGTTTCCCCGCAACGAGCGCAGCGTGCCTTGTTGCAGCAATGGGACTCCGTGTGTCCCATTTTGATGCACTTTTTGCAGCTCATTGGGCGAGGCACAAAGAGACGCACGGGAAGCCTTAACATTCCCTCTAACAAAACATAGTGAGGGAGGGCGGTACCCTCGAAGGTCACCCGAAATGAGCCTGACGCGGAATACTTTTTATCTCCGTTTTCAGTGGTGGCAAATGAGAGTTGGCGGCAATCCAGGATTTTGACCGAAGTCGAATCAAGGCCTCTGAATTTGCCTACCCCTTTAGACATTATGTATTCAGCCGTCAGGCTCATTTCTGAGATCACGCCCTCTATCTCTACGTTTCGAGAGGGAACAAAAACGTGGTACTCTAATCGGAAAAAATCACTAGCAACAATTTCATTTGTGGCCTTACGATTTGCCACAACAACACGCAATTTGTTTGGCCTGACCCGAGACACTTCGGTTACGGAGGGCCATCTTGCCAGATCTTTCATTATCTGAATGACATTTAAGGGTTTCAATTTGGGCCGGAAATAGACCACCCACGGACCAGAAAAAGTTGGGTCCTCTGGGTAGACCCTGATTCGGGAGGACTTCCCAGCAGTTTTGACAGAGTTCTCCGAAACATCCATCAAAACTGCGGGGTTTGACCTCCCGCCTTCGCTCATATTTTACTACGGAGACTAAATAGTCTGTCGTAATAAAATATCAACGAATCTATAATAATTTCGAATAGATAAAATGATAGAATAATAGTAAAAGAGAAATGAAAGGGAGACAATAAATAATGAACGAACAAACTTGAATTCCTCGTTTCCTTCGTGGGGTTCCTTCTGTGGCTCCGCTGAAGTGGACCTCCAAACGATGACGACTTCCTCTTGACACTTTGGTAGTGTTGCGCCAGTAGTGTCGTGGTGACCAGTGCCTCCGTTACCAAATGACGACGGTGTTCAGATCCGGATGGATCGGGTGCCCCGGCGGTACGCAGCCCGGATGTGTGGAGCGAACAAAGCGCACGTTCTTAAAGACGATGGTCTTGATGCTGATGATGGTGGCAAAACTTAATATGTGCCAATTGGTGCTGCTCGGCAATTGACGACCGAACCAGTAAAAACCACTCCTAGTGGAAAAACTGCAATTTTTTTTAACTTTTGCAAAGCGGAGAAAAAACACTTTGAGGTAAAAGCGAAAAAACACGTCCGCACCAGCCAGACTACTTAGATCGAATGACGAATTGACTAGAAAGGCTCCTGTTGTGATAGAAGCAGGCTTGGCAAAAGTCATCGTCATGAGGCGTGAAGCTGTGACTGTGAAGCCTCTTGGTCCGTCAAACTCAATTGACTGTTTCTTAACGACCAGTCACTTCGTTTGCCAGTCATTCATTCCCCATTCATTTGAAGCTAAAATAATAACCTAGTCAAGCAATCGCATTCAAACGACCGATGCCGAAAAAGAAACGCATTTATTATTATTGTTGCTCCTGCCAGCAAGCTCGTTTTCAGTTTTTTATTGCTATTGTTGCTGTCTGCCAGCAAGTCGTTCAATTAGTTGTACCTGCCGTCAGCAGCCGATCGAAGTGTGAAGAGATTTGCCAGTCACTCTCAGGAGAAATTTTGACCATGTGTAGGAGCTCCGCCAGTCGATGATGGAGAAATGTTGATTGTTGTCGTGCTTTATCCATCATGCGAGAAGTGAGGCTCCGTCAATTGAGAACAGTGCCAGTCGTTTGATGAAACAAAACTAGTCGGGTCAAGCGTGACGGGCGAAATTTACCATCACTGGATAGAAGTAGATTTTAACGCTTGGGCGGTAAGCTTGGATAGCTGGTGCAATAACCCTAGAGGCCATAACTTACTAGAGGCTTTGGCAAGACTTAAGATTACGCTGTGTAATACCAACAACATCTATCCCAAGCTTGGAATACCAGTCTTGATGATGCTGTTGAGAGTCCATCACTGAAAGTAGTGGCGACGACTGGTTTGGTTCAGGAATTGTCTTATTACTAGTTGCCTAAAAGACAGAAGGCGAGTTCGAAAGACGAAAAACGACGCTGATAGAGAAACGAAAGCTGCTGTTAAGACAATCACTTAGAACGGGGCATTGAACCGGAGCAAAGATGAATCCCCTTGGGGACAAACCAAAGGAGTTGTACTAGCGCTAGTGAGATTCGTTGGTCCAAGTTTATCGACCGAAGAGTGTCTGGAAAAAATCGAAAGAAATCGTAGTGTCCTGGCCCCGTACGACGACATTGGATTCCTTTACATCGAACCAGTAACGTATGAAGTACTTGTAGCAATCTCTAAGAAAGTTAGGGTGAATAAGGCCCCAGATCCAGAAGGAATCCTAAATTTAGTGAAGATGGTAGTGGTACTGACCATTCCGATATTCTGGGTAAACCACTAGAAAGGATAATTTCCAACGGATTCACTAAATTGCGATGCGTTTCACAGAACGCGTGTTCTCAATATCCTCTGCAGGATAAAAAATACCCTTCGAAACCGAAACCGGGTTACCCAGCAAACATGAAATCGCATGAAAAATGATAACTCAAGTCATAAAAAACGTTACTGCGAATCGTAATTCCAACTAACGCAAGTAAAAGGTCGTAAAAATTGTTACTCGAAGTCGTACTAAATGGTTTAAATCGGATATGATAAAAAGTCCGCCATGTTTGCAGATTTTGAAGACGATTTCGTTCCTTTGCTTTCTCCCGCGTGGGTCAAGTGAGAGAACAGCTTTGTTTTTCTCTCTGCGACCAGCAGTGCAACCAGATTGCTAAAATTCAGATGGTGTATTTGCAAGAATTGCCCAATGACAGAGGCAGCAAATATTGTCGCTGGCAACGGTTCGCATGCTTTGAGAGAGAAAAACTGGTGCTCTTTTGCATTTTTTTCAGTATGTATGAATATGGTGTTCTATATCCTCCAAATCGTATAATTTTATCGCTTTAGCCAGAAGTTGAAAAAATGTATGTATATTGCCTCCACTTTGGTAGGTAAATGCTGTTTTTTCGAGTTTCATATGATCTTTCTATAATGTATATGAAACGTATAACAAAGTTGTTGAGAAATATACCTACAAAAATGTTTGCTGGGTACGATCTACTGCCGCGGATGTTCTACAGGATTCTATTAGGGCTGTGAGGTAGCGGCATTTGAATACTACCCCGGGGTCGCAGACCCATGTCGTAAGAGGCAACTAAATTCAGCAAAACTTCCCCCATTAATGACCTACGCAAACGAACTCGAACTATGTACTCGGAATAGATCAGAACTATCCCCTTTCTAATGATAACACATGCAGACGAGACTTATAGAAATCCCTCTTACAACACATGTAGTGGAAATAGACTACGCCAACGGAACTGGCGGAGCCCTCCTATGGATGGAGAAATTCACAACGAACTCGGACTTTTCTAACGGAACCTAATAGATACAAAGACCCAAGGTTGCCAAAAGTGTGCCGCTTATGGGAACGCGTTGGCGCCTTTATGCGAAAGACCATGCTAATGAGGTGGAAAGCTGGCGGGTCGAAAAAGTGTCAGTCACAAACGGTAGTCTGTGGGGCATTAGGATGCACTCCACAGTATTGACAGTCCTTGCTGCGCTAAAGTGGACAGGGTCCTGCGCAGTGGACCCTATATTTTCCAAGCTACTTGGGGGACTAAATATGAACATAAACAACATCAACACCGAAAACAGAAGGAACGTCGAGACAACTGACGTTTGCTCGGACGAAGGAGTAGATGGTAGAAGAACGCAGACAGAGGTCTTTGCTAAGGAAGCACCTCTTAGGTCTCCTCCACTGAGCAAAGTAGTAAAGAAGCTAGGAAAGAAGATTGACAGGGAGGTTGCGGGAACAAGCCCGACCGCTGATGGGTCCAATGAAAACCTCAGTAGTACCCAGCAAGAGGAACAGGTCCCAGTCGCAGGAAATGGTGCATCAAGGTGCATAAAAATGTGACCTTTTAGGGGCAGCCAACATGGTCAACAAGATGCAGGAGTTTGTGCGAAGTACCAACAACGTACATACGCCCATCAAGACCTGGGTGGTGATAGTGCTTCTGCAGAGTGCCGTCAAGGAACGAACGAAGCTGATGCGGAAAGTCGAGACTGCAAAGAAGGACCTGGAGGAAGCAAAATTGTTTGCTTCTCAAAGACTTTCAAAGGAGTCCAAGCCGAGAAGAACCACGAAAACAGATAGCTACTCCACCGCCGTAAATGATTACTCCAAAAATGAAGGGGTACGGACAACGAGGATGCGGGCGGAAAAAGCAGTGCAGGAGGCTGGCGAATGGTTCGTAATAGAAAAGAAAACGCGAAAAGAGAGGTCTTTATGAACCACCCTCAAAACCTGTGCTTTCCACATGGTGCCGAGAACCACTCAGTTCCAGACACAACCTTCCTGCCGGAAGGCTGGAGAATGAAAGAGGCCGTGAGGCATGAACACTCATGATGAGGGTCCGTCCATGAGTGGCATGACATATGTATTCGGACCGTGCAACACTAGAATAGGGTGCTTGAAGTTGGCCCTCACAAAACTCAAACCTCAACGGGTGATGTCCAAGGGAAGCGTCCTTATCTTGGAAGCGAAAGGAGGCACAAAGTTATTGCGAACAAAGTTACCTGCTCTTGGCGAGAGCGTCTACTAAACAAGACGCTCCCAAAAAGGTGAAATGCTCTTAGAGCTAAAAAAGACCCGGCGGTAAAGAGCGCCGACTTCAAGGAGGTTGTTGAAAGCACCCTAGGCGATGAAGCTGCTGTCCGAGCACTATCTCAGATTGCATCTATTTAATCCAAAGACATGGTTTAGTTTACCACTGCAGAGGAGCTCGAGAAAGCACTCTCCAGCAAACCTGGCATGAGCAACGGCAACACGTAGGGTGGAATGAAGATTGCAACGATTCGCCTCTTACCAACAGCTGCCAATACGCTACTGACGGTAGGGATTGTAAGAGTTGGGTTGTCAACAGGGCATTTAGGCGCCCAGGATACCGAAACAGATACAACGCTGCTTCAATTGCTGAGATTTTGGTCATCTATCCTGAAGCTGTAACGGACCTGACCAGTCACGAAGCTGTCGAAGATGCGGTGAAGAGGGACACGTTGCTTTAGAATGCAAGCAGCAGGACGGTAATGTCCACGAAACTGGTGGCTTGGGCTGCCTGGTAAATATAAAGGTGAAGGCAAGCCAGGAAAAACTGGATATAATCCAGCTAAACCTCAACCATTGCGAGGTTACACAGCTTATAATGGAGCAAATGGTAGGCGAAAAGCAGTGTGATGTGGTGCTTTTATCAGCACCGTACAGAATTCTGTCTGCTATCTACACCACGGGACGTTTTCCTATAGATACTGGAAGACTCACGGGACGGATTCGTGATTGCTAAAACTAACGGCATCTTTTTCTGCAGCTGCTACGCTCAACCACATTGTTGGATGAGCTCACTCAAGAACTGACAGGAAGGGCCCCTGTAGTAATAGGAAGAAACTTCAACGCTTGGTCGGTTAACTGGGGTAGTAGGTACAACAACCCTAGAGGCCACAGCCTACTAGAGTTCTTCGCGAGAATGGAGATTGAGTTGAGCAACACTGGATCTATCAGAACCAATCACAAGCATGAAAGACCAGACAGAACGTCAGTGATTGATATCACCAGGTGATTCGCGATAGCGTAATTTGGCTGCTGTAAGGTGACTGCCAGTTCAGGAGATGGAAGACCATAGTTTTCGATAAGGAAACGTGCACTGAAGCTATAAACATGCAGGAAGCATCTCAGGTCCATGATGCTGAGCAGCTGAAAAAAAATATGGCAGCGGTGTATGACATGACCATGCCTGCGAAAGCTATATTGCTATGCCTTTCGAAATGTGCGGATACGTTGAGTATTTACACTGTTACTCAATACTGCTAACGACTATCCACTCGTATGTCAACATTCATCCTTATTGTCTTCCTCTTCCATCGCAAGACACGCAATATCTCTTCATAGCACCCGGTGGCGTTCGAACCGTTCACCCAGGTCGAATCACAGGGCCAGCGCCGATCGGAGTAAGGGAGTAAGTAAGGGAATAGCAAGTTAATGCCCAGAAGGAAGTCACCGAAGTGGTGGCGACGACCAGTTACTGATGGACCTCAGAAATTGCTGAACTTCGTAAAAGCTGCCTAAAAGCCAAACGAGAAGCTCAACGGGCGAGAAACAAAGACAATAGAGAAAGGAGAGGTGCCGTTTATCGAGCAGCCAGGGTGGCAAATAAGCGAGCTTTTAAAACAAGCCAAGAGAACTGTTACAGAGCGTTATGTCTGAGCGTAGCTGATAACCCATAGGGCAAAGCCTATAGAGTTGTACTGGCGAGATTCGCTGGCTTAAGGTCACCGACCGAAAAGTGACCGGAAAAAATATGAAATAGATCGTTGCACGTCTTTTCTCGCAGTCCATTCAGGATACTTTCAGAGTGGTGCTACAAAAGTGTTTCAACGATGGATTTTTTTCCCAATCCGTGAAAAAAGGCGAAGTTGGTGCTACTACCAAAACCTGGAAAACTCCCTGGGCATCCATCATCGTACAGGCCCATTTGTCTACTGGACATCTTTGGTAAGCAACTGAAGAGGAACATTTTCAACAGACTTTCTATCTTCACAGAAGGCGAAAGTGGACTGTCAGACAGAGAGTTCGGTTTTCGGAAAGGGAGATCTACGGCGGACGCCTTCCAATTGGTGACAGAGTATGCGAAGCGCGCTTATAAAAAGAAGGTCATTGTGACGATCGACGTTTAGGATGCCTTCAAAAATGCCAGCTGGGAAGCTATTGCCTCACAGGATACGTGTTCCCAATACCCTCTGCAGGGTCATAGGAAGCTTCTTTGAAAATCGAGTCTGGGTTACGATCTACTGCCCTAACAGCGGATGTTCCACAGGGTTCCATTCTCGGACCTGTGCTTGGAATGCCATGTTTAATGAGGTGTTAACGCTGAAACTACCAGCATGCGTGCAGATAGTCGAATTTGCTGACGATATCAAGTTCATGATTACTGGCGAAACAATCGAGGAGGTAGAAAACCTTGTAACGGTATCCGGTGTAGATAGAGTTGGCATCTGGATGGAGCGAGTTAAGCTTCTGATGGCTCATCATAAAACCGAAGTTATCTTAAGAAGTTAGAAGACACACGACATCTTCAAAACAGCAGCTAAAATACTTTGGAGTAATGGTCGATGACCGCTTAAGTTTTGGTGCTCATGTTAAATACTGTTGGAAAAGTGTATTGAAAGTCATAGACTGATTGGCTTGGATTATTCCGAACGGTCGTGGTTCAAAGAGTAGAAAGAGACGTCTCCTTGCAAGCGTAGCACTGTCGAAACTACGATACGGTGGAGCGACCTGGAGCTCCACCTTGGAGGTAGAGTGCGACAGATCCAAATTACAGCGCACACATCGGCTGATAGCCATTTGAACTTCCTGTACATACATTACCATCTCAGCAGATGCAGCTTTTGTTATCGACATCACTGCCGTCATAACCCTGGCGGAGGATAAAGAATGTTGCCAAGCAAAAACTCTTAAAGTGGTGCGTAAAGCTGAACGTACAGCGTTTATGCTTAAGTAGCAGGATCAATGGGACTCATCGAAATATGAAAGATGAACGCATAGGCTTATCTCGCGGCTTTCAGACTGAATAAGCCTCCCGAGTCAGTGTAGGATGTCGTCACTGTCAGCAAACCTCCGAGTCGTAGCGTTCAAAGTCCCGAATGTGTGCCATGAAAGCACTGATGAAAGGCTCGAGGCCAGGACAAGCTGCTCTCGATCTGGCACACGACGGACCAAAAATCCTAGAGTTGCCAGCCAAAGGGATACAAGAAGACCGGACAACGGTCGGAGTAGACTGATCCCATCGACGGGGGGCTGTCGATCAGTATGCGTCCGACCCCACGGTTAGTTACAAGTATAAGGCAACAATTTTTGGATAGAGGATACCGTGGGTACATTGCGTTCGTGCATTGGATGCTCAACCTTCGAGAAGTAACTGAGTAGGGCGGTTCTCAACGATCGAAGTTGCGAGGATAAGACTTTACCTTCTCCTCAGTGGAAACCGTTGAGGAAATCTTATTCCACAATCGGAGAATACCCACGGGTAGAGTGGCTCTCAACGCCGGAAAATCCGAGTCGATGTAGGATGACGTTTTCGTCGGAAATCATCCAAGTAGTTCCGTTAAGTACCGTGCGTGTGCTGTGACAAGTGCGAGTGTTACATAAGCTGCTCTCGATCGGCATACGACGGGCATAATTTTGGCAAACCTCAAATCATAGGAATAAAAGGTCAGGCTTTGAGTCGTTAGAGGAGAGGTCAGGCCTCGGTCTACAAAAAGAGAGGTTTGTGTAGTTAACTCCAAATCTTTACGACAAGAGGTCGTATTTCGAGTCGTAAGAGTAGAGATCAGGCCATTAATCAACAACAAGAGGGGTAAATATAAGTGTTTACCTCAAGTAAGTACGAGGAGAGATCGGATCTAGAGTCGCGAGAGGAGAGATCGGGCCTTGAGTCGTGCAGAGGAGAGGTATGTGTACGTCAATCTCGAGTCGATTCGAGGAAGTGTCGCATCTCGAGCCGTAAGGGTATATTTCCATGGAGCACACTAGCGCGAATAGACCTCCCACTATTGCAGCATAGTGTGTTAAACAGTTCGAGGTGGGAACTAGGTCTGCGGCCCAAGGTGGAGTTTAGGGAGTAGAAGGTATCCACGGAGTATATCACAAGTCTTCACATTGTACCCATGGACCCAGAGTTGCAAACAGGGAGACGTGGTGGCTCGCTGTGACTTGGAATACAATCCGTATACCGGGATTCACCAGCTGTGGTTGGTAGGTCATAGTTGCGTACTTCAGGGTTGCTTAAAGTTTAAGCTATAGTTTCATCAGTTCATAGTTTTTTGCTCCCCATGTAGCGCGGAACGCAATGCATGCATGCGTTATTACACGCATGCCATTTGGCTTAAAAGCTACCCCAGAATGTTTTTACAGGATGGTTACCCAAAAAAAATTGGTTGTAATTATATTTATACCGATCACAATGGATAAATTTGGACACAAATCCCTTAGCAAATGAAAACCGTAAATTGGTGGGCGTGCAACAAAAGGTTTTGTTTGAAATTTTTTCCACCTGACTTCGAACTTTTTGAGATTTAGGATAATAAAATTTTCTAACTTTTAATAGATAAGTCGTCCTATAAAATTCCCTTGAAAACGAATGGGTTTTGCTTCAAAACATTATGAAATTTACTAAGAGCCATTTGTCATGAAAACCAGTTCCTATAAATTTACAAATTGTCAGCTTGTTGAGAATCTGTGGTTTACAGCTTTTGTTGACTTTTTTTTAACGAAATTTCCATTATTTTTTTCATAAATAATCTTCATGTTTTGAAAACATTCACCACACTTTCCATCAGTAGGTCGAGAGGACAGAAAACATCTGTTATCAAAACATCATGCAATATTGATGTGACAAGGGGTAGTGGAGAGAGATTAGAAAAATGGGGGCTTCGAGCCGCCGCTTCACTTTACCGAAAATCCACCTACCGGGCTGTAGTTGAGCGGCGCGCGGCTCACGGCAATCGCCGGAAAGCCGGACGGTTGCGGGCTGGTGGCCTGGACGTAGCCGACGCTGTCCGCCCCGCTCGAGCTGTACATGTCGATCGTGGGCCCGGGTGAGTTGGTGTTGGTGAAGCCGGCCGCCGTCCGGGCCGCTGTGGTGGTGTGCGGGGAGGCTGGCGTTCCGAAGCCCTGGGCCGCCGCTGCTGCCGCCGCCTGGTAGTTGTTCATCACTGCAAAGAAAGGGGAGGGTGAAAATTAGGCGATTGATCTTGTGATTTTTTTTTCGTGCGGAAACTCACCTGAGAGGGCTTGTGTTAGCAGCGGGGTGTTATTGTTTGGTGTCAGCTGTCCATTTGTGATGTCCACTGTGAGAAAGAGAGCAGAGAAGAGCAGATCAAAAGAGAAAGAGAGAAACAAAAGTTTGGATTAGTAAACGGATTTTGACAGCTACAAAACTACTAACATTTATTCAAAGAAACTTCTAGGAAAATTGAATAAAAATGGGGATAAGGTTTTTGTGTGAATATCCATCATATCAACTTGTTCTTTTTTATCATATTATTTTGTGATTAAAATCACATATTTTCTTCAGTCCATAGTTTTGCATTTTTTGCCTTTTTGAATACCATTCCTCTTGCCTTGATTTTGACTTATTTGCTTTCTCTCAGTTTACACTTAGAACTTAATATGTAATTGTTCTTGATTCGACTTCTCGTATCACAAACACTGTAACTAAATATTTCAACTTGAATAAACTGAAAAAGAAAAACAAAACAGATAAATCTACCTAATTTAAACATCTTTAAGATATAAACAAGGTTCTAAATGTTTAAAGTTATGTACAGTCTAAGTTAGCCTAGATCTAATTCTTCTGGATATATTCATCTCAAATAAATTATTTATATTCGATTAAATCGGGATAGATTGAGGAGTATAAAAATTTGCCCAATGAGAGCAGAAGGAATTTCAATTGCTGTTTTGAAGTGAAAATTAGTCTTACAAAAGGGAAAGTCATAGGTATTTTAAAATTTTGAAAAATTTTAACAATTTTGGCAATTTTGACAATTTTGACAATTTTGAAAATTTTGACAATTTTGACAATTTTGACAATTTTGACAATTTTGACAATTTTGACAATTTTGACAATTTTGACAATTTTGAAAATTTTGACAATTTTGACAATTTTGACAATTTTGACAATTTTGACAATTTTGACAATTTTGACAATTTTGACAATTTTGACAATTTTGAAAATTTTGACAATTTTGACAATTTTACTTCTTATACTGAATAAGTATAAAATACGTATTTTTTTAAATTTTTTTAAGAAAATAAATACTTTAATGAAAAATTGTGCATTGATTTAATCTCTTAAGATGAATCGTTTCCGAATCCCAATACACAAAACGCCTTCAAGCCTGTCAACTGAAAATTCTTAGGAAAGATTCAACATTCCGCAAACAGATTGTTATCCGCACAATTTGTCGCGATTTCGAACGAAACTTTCCCGGGCTACAATCCAGCAACTTGTCCAAAAGATAAGAACCGGGGCAAAGTGCAGCTCCAAGAAGGAAAGTTTTCCGCGAATGCAGCTTCGCTAAAGTTATCTGGTTGCAACAAAACAGTCCCTTAGCGAGCTTCCCTGACACCGTCAAATCCCACCCAGGGTTTCTCCACGACTCATTAGTGGCCTTCAGTGGAATCATCAATTTCCCCATTTTGGGAGGAAATTTGCACCAACTTTGACCGCAGCACCAGCTAATCTGCATCTGGATTTTGTCCGGGGAAGGAAAGCCACAGCCAGTTCTTGACTTTCGCTTTTTGCGCTTTGCGCAAATCCGGCCAAGAATTTTGTTGTTTGACACGCCGTTTAAAGTTTTTCTGGATTTTTACCCGCTCATTTAAAAGCAATAGTTGAGTAAAAAGTGGCTGCCAAACTACAACTTCTACTAAGAGCCAGTGGGGGTTAGAGGAGATGAAAAAGTTGCTCCTTTGCGTGTCAACCTCCATATCGCATTACATTAAGTGTATTAAAATAATTTGCTTTTGTGTTTGCATCTTCGATGTGTTGTTCAGAGAAATTTTTCACGGTCGCCATGTAAGAGAGATGACCATTCTTCCGACTCAACCCCGTTCGAAGGGAAAAACTTTTTTCCTCCTCACCCAAGACTCAAGTTGCTGGTTGTTGTTCGTTTCAGAAAGAAAAGTCACTGTAGAGGTGCAATCTTTTACGATGCCAGGCTGAGTTTGGTGACTCGTTGTGGGTGGAGGCTGGTTGGTGGAAAAAACTTTACCGGCGCCAGGAATCTGTTTTTATTTGCGATTGCTGTCTCCGGAACCGATTCTGTTTTGGAAAGTTTTTTTTCTTCTTCCTTTTTTTTTTCTGGAAAAAGGCGGGTGTACGTTTGACTCGCGTTGACGTTTTCTACGGGTGTGCTGTTCCGGGATTTTTTTTTGTGCCTAGGACCTAAGACTTTCTTGCCGAATTTTTACGTTTCGGGTATAAATTCACGTACACATTGAATGTTGTTGGTAGAGAATACATATTCTGTGATTTGGGTTCCCCCACCCGAGGAAAGTACGTAAACTTTTGGGACTTTTCGGGAGAATGCTTCCGGTTTGTTGAGTTTTGACTACCCCCACTTTCGGCCGATGAAGGTTCTTTCGGTTCTGTTTCTAATGCAAACGAATGGTCCAGGCCGAAATAACTTTCTGGGCCGAAGAATTGGAGTGCAAGTGCGGTCTTTTTTTAAGAAGTTTTTTTGTGGCCGAGGGTTGAAAAAATTTGTCAAATTATTGCACGAGTGTTTTAAGGAGAAAAATTAGGATTAATCTGTCTTTGGTTTAGAACTTTCATTATCATCTTTTTTCGAAATGACTGTGCTTTATCATTTCAAGCTGTCATGGGAAACTTATAATATCTCTAAAAAAAGCAAAGTTGAAATAGAGTTATAAGAGCAGTTTCATACATCGCTGAGATAATTTGAATGAAAATGATAATTGGTTCTCGTTATATTTCCACAGTATTTCTCAAACTCTTCAAATGAAGAGTTTCTAAAAAAAAATTAACATTTTCTGCGTATCCGATGGCTTTCCTCAAAAATTCTGTTTATCGAAATTGGGGTAAAATTTAAAAAAATGTTAAATTCTATGCCTTTTTTTTCTAAAAAGGCAAGTTAGCTCAAGGTCTTCGCAAAAATTGATCATTGGACTAAAAGCTGTATTTTCAATACCTATGATTTATTCCACAGGTTTGACAAACATGTGTATAAGACTGCTACAAAAATTGACATTTTGCACCCAAATCTTTTCAAGATTTCTTTTGAGTCACCAAGCATCAGTGTGAAATTTGAAAAAAATGAAAGTAAATAAAATGAAGTTTATCTTTCGTTTCTGATTTTGCCAATTCTTAAGCCTCTACTTTTGCTTACAAGAGAAGGAGCTAATAATTTTATGATAACAGTTATAACTATTTCAAAATAAAAAATATGAATGCATTGAATAGTATTGAATGAATGAACAAACTCATAGGCTATGCAAAACATTTTTTTTGGGATTTTTTATCCTAGGGTTAAACAGCTTTCAAAAAAGTAGTCAAAACAGCGAGCATAAAAAAATCGTGTTTCGAAAATATGATTTCTTATTACATTCATTATTTTTTTTCTGAAGTACAAGTTAGGTTTTCGGTTTTTTCATATGAAATGTGCTGCAAGAATCAAAAAATATTTCAAATTCAAAATTATATTTGTTTGAACTTCTAATACACCTATTGTGATTTTTGGATGAAAACTTTGTTTTCTCATTCAAATTTCCAAACACAATTAAAGTTTATTGCGCTAATAATAGGACCGAATGAATCACTTCCAAAATTTTTATTGCTATTTGAGGTACTAAAAACTACCAAAATAAAGTTGTGGAAGGTGTAAAATTTAATAAATTTGAAATTTCCTTGCTAACCTTGAAGCGATCTAATGTGCATAAATGTTTCAAAAGACTTTCAGCCTTATTTTAATAGTTATTCCTTGAGTCTTAGAAATAAGATCTGATGAATAAAATAAACTTATCACATGTTTGAATTCGGCATACACAAAATATTTTTTAAATGCTTGGCACTTTGGAAAAAGTAAATTGTGCTGCCTAGTATAATGAACAAATTTCGGCAAAAAAGGAGAGTAGATGTAATTGAAATCCAATCCACATAATTTTCTCGTTCATTATTTTATTGAAATGTAACAGTTGTTTGGATTGATTTGAAATCCTTTAAAAACTTCTTTTTTTTTGTTCAAAACTATGAAGAATATTTCTCTATGATTTCTAAATTTATTCATGGGTTTAACTGTTTAAAATGGAAATAAAACCAACACATTTTTGTTATTGTGCTAAAACGACTTTTTAAATCTAAGCTTCAATATCCATTGTAAAAATTGGTCATTGAAAATTGGAAATTGGTCACACACATTTTTTTACCATCATATTAAAAACTTGCTTTCCAATATTCCCAGTTTAGATCTCAAATGTAATTTTGTCCACTTTAACATTTGTTAGATCAAAAATATTCATTATCTCTAAGTGAATTTTTATTTAGTATGCCTTTGAAAAGGTGTTTAATTTAGTTCGCATTTCTGTATACTTTCAGCATATTTTTTTTTTAATATTTCCAGTTTTTCAAATTAATGAATTTACCAAAAGGAAAAAAAAAATCATTTGCTCTCAAAATTTTAAATTCGCCAACACAGCCGAAATGTGAAACTTTGGGACTTCAAACCGCTAAACTGAATTTTACAAAAAGCTGTTTCTTATACGTCATTTCTTAGTTAAAACTTTCTAATGACAGTTTCAAAATTTCAGCCTTCGAATTTTTAAACAAAAAAAAAACCAATAAAGACTTATGAAAAAGTTAAAAAAAAAGTCAAATAAAAGTAGACTTGTTCCATTGCCATTCACTCAGCAGAAGTCTATCAACATTTTTTATTTGTTATAAATTTTGATTTGCTGACGATTTACTCCAATATGTGTAAATGGGTTGGTAAATTTCCAAGGTTTGAAAGTGAATTTTGAAATTTTGAAGGTCGATTTCGGTTTCTTATCTTTCTACAAAGTATGTCAAGCTGAGTCAAAAACCCTTGATTTTTAAAGCAGATCCTTTTTTTCAATTATCATTGCCATAACTTTTTTATTATCTTAAATTTTTGAATGCCTCCAAAACCAAGGAATATTTTGTATTCTTCAAAAAAAAAACACAACATTTAACAACACTTCATAATGATTCATCGATGAAAATAAGCTCAGTTTCAAAGCTTTTGCTAAAATTTCGCTTGTCTTTTTAACAGTTTTTCACCATCATATTAAAAATTCGCTTTTTTTATGTTCTTAGTTTAGATCCCAAATGAATCTTTTTCCAATTTGACTTTTCTAAGGTCAAAAATATTCATTAGCTCGATCTGGATTTCTGAAGATCAATCTAAATTCCCTATAATTTGGCCTTCATATCTGTTAGCTTTTCTGTGTGATTTCAGCATTACTTTTTTTTATTTCCAGTTCTGTTTTTAAATTTCCGAAACTAAAATAACTGAATCGTTTGCTTTCAATGTTTGAACTTGAAATTCACCAGCACACAACACGCCAGTACGCCACAATTTGAACATTTGAGACTAAAAATCACTCAACTGAATTTACAGAAAGCTGTTTATTATGCGCCATTCCTTTATTAAAATTTTTCTAGTAACAGTTTTAAAATTTCAGCCTTCCAACTCTCAAACTAATATATCCAAAAATAAAAGTTTTTAGGAAAGTTTAACAATGTCAAGTAAACGTAGTGTTGTTCAAATGCCATTTACTTAGCACAAGTCTACCAACATTTTTGTTGTTATAAATTGTTAATTTTCTCACGGCTTACAAAAATTTGTGAAAATGGGTTGGTGAAAAGTCAGATTTTCAAGGTTATTTTTTTTACCTCTACAAGGTATGTCAAGCCGGGTAAAATTCTTTTGTTCACATCACTTTATCGTTATCCTAATGTTTTTCATGCTTTCTTGGAATATTTGATCTTTTTGAAAAACACGGCATTTAAACGATTTTTCGTTGAAAATTGGCTAATCAGTTTCAAGGCTTTTGCCGAAATCGAAAATCGACTTGAAACAAATTTGTTTTTTTTTTTAACGAGCCAGCAAGACAAAATGCTTCATACAGGTTTCATTTGTGATTTCAATTTGTATTCTTGAATTATTCTTTCTTGGTATGTTTCAAATTTCATGAAAGGATCGTCTTAACTAGTTCACGAATTCTGTAAAAGGATGAAACGATTAGTACTAAAAATGATACACAATCAAAAAAACCCTGATGTTATATCTTAAATCACTTTATGTTTGCCGTCCTGCGGCTTGTCCATTATATCTATTGGTTCGTTTATGATTTTCAGTAGAGAGAATCAGAGTGTTGCCTATACAAAGGCGTTTAATTTCGCTAGTCTAATGGGAGCATGATGACTTTTTTGGAACAAAACGATTTCATGAAATTTTTCATTTCTGGAAATCTGCCAAATTAACGAAGAGACTTTCACCTATCTAACGCACTATTTAGGGAAGAAAAGTGATCGAGGGTTCATGAACACCTTTTTTGTTTTGAAGATTTGCGAAAAAAAAGGAAGTTTTTGAATTTTTATTAATAATTATTCCTAAAAGCTTTAAAAGAAACTCTTTCCTATTAACCTTACTTTTAAGGAAAAAATCGTTCGAAGGGTCAATAACAACTTTTTTCTGAAAATTTTCGAGCAAAATACACAAGCAACTTTCAAAAATTTACACTTGTAATTATTCCTGGAAATAGTCATTTTTTAAAATTTGAAAACTATTGAGAAGACTCTCCATTATCTAACGCACTTTTCAGGCAAAAATAACAATCGGGGGTCTAAGACAACTTTTTTTTGTTGATTTGTAAACAAAATACACGAGCAATAAAACAATTCATTTAGAATTATTCCTAAAAACTAAAAAAAATTTTTTTTTGAGTTAAGATGTATTGAAATTTTGTTTAAAAATAACTTATTACTCCAAAGATTGGGAAGGAAAAGTATTTTTTTAAATGTTAAGCCAAAAACTATAAATATCGAAAAAAAATTTAAATTGTCAATAAAAACTTTCCAGATTTAACTGAAAAAAAAAACACTTGCAACATTGTAGAAAATTAACAAAAAAAAAACGATTATAAAACTATTTTCCTCATGATCATTTTTCCCAAGACACAATGCAGTTTTCAGTACAGGAAGGAAAGTTTAAATTGTATTTTTCTTCCCTAAACTCAGTACTGCATTGTGTCTTCGATTAAAACGATCATGAGGAACACATAAGGTTGTCAGATTGCCCTGTTTTATTCAGTTTTGCCCGCTTATGGAATTCAAAATTTGGAAACAGTCCAGCCCGGTCCAGCAACCCGGATTTCATTGAAAAATGCCCGGATTTTTTTTATTGAAAAAGGCCTGGATTTTCTCCGAGTTGATTCACTTTACTTGGCAAATCAAATAAGAAAGAACAAATAATGTGGTATTTTTTTTCCTCCCAAACGAAATTTTTTGAGCAAGTTTCATAAAAAATAATAATTAAATATTTTTTAGAATGGTTAAAATACGAATGAAAATCCGTCGATAAGTTTTGTTGAAAATTTTTTTTCCAATTTTTTTCTTGATTTTTGTTGAGTTATTTCTAGATTTTGTCAAAGTTTGCTCGTATATTGCCGGGATTTTATTTCGTCAATTTTTATATCAAATACCCGGGTTTTACCAGGTTTTTTTTTTAACTGCTCGGATTTGTACTGCCTGGATATGGCTGATAAAATTCTGGAATACACCTTTATATCAAATTTTGGGTAAACTTTTTTCAGTGTTGTCAGATATTTTAACAGCCTATTTTAGAAAAAAATTATTGACAACTTAAAAATTTTCATTGAAAAACACACAGTTTTATCAATATTTAAATAACAAATATTTTCATCATAATGTTTGGAGCTATTATTCATTCTTGAAGGAAATTCATCATATCTTAGTTTAGCTGAAAATGGAGTATTTGAAGTTCATTTTCATTCATCAATTCATACATCATCAAATTTATTACTCATCATTACATTGTTTCTCCCTCAAAATATGTTTGTTGCTTGGAAATATTTTGGTGTAGTTGTAAAGAATTTAAAAAAAAAACATAATGTTTTAATTATTCAAGAATTTTTTAAGGCTTGTGCAGTGTGACTAAAAAAAAGCTTTTGGTAATGATAAAAAGATGTTATTTTGAATAATTCCACAAAAAATGTTACTTTCTATCATCAAGTTTCTATTTTTTACAATGTTAAAAGCACATTACTAGCTCATATTCCTTTTTCTATATAATTTTCGAAGTTTTAACAAGCACACATTATCTTTTCAGGGCCAGGACTATTTCTAGAAATCTGTCAGTATTTTAAGTTCAGACCAGCTAGAATGAAGTGCAAATATTCTATCACAAATTATTGTATAGTTTAAATCTTAAAAAAAATAATTTGCCACACTGAAGTGACTAGTCGGATTTCTGAAATCTTTTGAAATCAACTCAAAAGTGCTTTTTGTCTTCAAAAAAATTATCACAATAAATACACCTTTATAACAGTATTTTTTGATAACTTTTTACAGTGTTGCCAGTTATTTTTGCAGCTATATCTAGTCAAATTTTATTATAAATTATAATTTTCTTTAGAAGTTCACACATTTTTATCAAAATTTGAAGCTTAAAATGTTTTCATTATAATGTTAAAAGTAATTATTTATTCTCAAAGGAATTTTTACACATCTAAGCTTGAAAATAGAATATTTGAAGTTTTTAGGAAAAATTGAGGAAAATAATATTTTCAAAACTTGCTCGTGAATTTTTTTACTGCTTTTTGTCTTAAATTAAAATGATTTAAGAAAATACACCTTTGATAAGATTTTTTTTTAATTTTTTTTCACAGTGTTGCCAGTTATTTTTGCAGCCTAATCTCAAAAATTTTTATTGAAAATTTAATTTTTTTTAAATTTACACATTGTTATCAAAATATGAAATTAAAAATGTTTTCATTATAATGTTTGGGGTTGTTATTTATTTTTCATGGAATTCTCTCACAGCTTAGCTTGAAAATGGAATTGGTTAAAGGAAGTTTTATGGAAAAATGAGGATTTTATGAAATCCTAGCATTGTTTGTGTATTTTTTTAACTGTTTTTTGTATTAAGTAAAAATGATCATAGAGAACATAGCTTTAAAACAGTTATTTTGGTCATTCTCTACAGTGTTGCAAGTTTTTTTTAACAGCTTTTTCTAGATTTTTTTTTATTGATAATTATGAAAATAAATCTTAGAAACCTACACATTTTTACCAAAATTTAAAGTCGAAAATGTGTTCCATCAGTCATTTTTTTTTATTTTTGAGGGAATTTAGTAACATCTTGGTATAAAAATGGAATATTTGAAATTTTGAGGAATAAATTTTGGAAACAAAGATTTTTAAAACCTTGTTCGTGTATTTTGTTTGTTAATAAAAAAAATTGATCTTGACTCTTCGATCAATTTTTTCCTGAAAGTGCATTGGATAGTAAAGAGTACCCTTTAAAATTAGGCAACTTAGCAGAGATCCCAATTTTTCCTTTTTTTAAATTCTTAAAAAAAGTCACCTTGAAAGAATAAAGATATCTAGTTCAAACATAAATTTAAGTTTCTCTAATCAATTTTTTTTCAAGTAAGATCTGAATTTTACAGCTTCTGTGAAATTTAAAAACAAAGAATAGAAAAATCGCTCGGGTTTCACAAGAAGGCTCTTTGAATATGGAGATTTTTAATTACAGATGAATGTTCATTTTATTGATTCCAAATTTTGATATGTTTCGATCAGAAGCTTCCGGATTGATTTTTCTTACAGCGGATGAGAAGAAAATTGAATTTTTTATGAGAAATGTTTTTACAAATTTCTTTATCTTAGTACTTGCGATGAATTAAAATTAACATACATTTTTTCCACTCTTGGTGTGGCAGCAAGGTAATTTGAAAGCTTCCGAAAGGAAAACAACAAAAATACTTATCAAGCAAGAATATTGTTTCTTTTTAAAAATTTGTACAATCATTTCAATTATGTCATGTTTTCTATATTTGAAACGTTGACTCAACTCTTTTTGGAAAAAATTGGATAAAAAATTTACGACTTTTCAAAATAAAATTAGCCTAGATTTAGCCAATTTAAAAACACTCATCTTTCAATCTGCTTTTTGAAATCACATTTTGTGTGAAAAGATACTTCATTTTATTGCTTATTTTAGCCCTGAACTGGACCGGATAATTGGTGTTAAAAATATTTCAAATTTTAAAAACTTAGAAGCTTGTTTTGCTCAATGCCATCTGATTAAAATAATAAATGCATGTTTTTTTTTTTTTATTTCAAACAAACGTATTGCGTGTTGAAACCGCATTCAGAGCGCCTTTTATAGGACTGCAAAGTACAGTTAGCATTTAACGCTCATAATATGTTTATTTTGAAATCAATTTTTGGTTTTGATTACTCTGGTGAGCAATAAGTAGAGAGACTACACCACTTAGTTTCAAACTATAATTATCTATACATTTTTTGGAATTGACTCATTTGAAATTTCACCATCGACAGGCCTTAAAAAAGTTGTCTCCCGAAGTATAAAATAACCACTTTTCAAAATTCCGTATCTTCAAAGGTAGTACCAATAAATGACAATAAAACCATCTCCAAATGATACTATTCTGATTGACTGAAAAGAGGCGGTTTCGATTAACTTTTTTTGTTCGGGTCGGTCTTTTTCGTGGCACCGAAAAAAGCAACTCATTTCGGCACTTCAATTCATCCCCCCACACCCGTTTGCACTTAAGAACTGACAGAGTAAAAAACCGTATTCCAAGGTGGCAAAGTAGAAATTATAATTTTCCTTTCCTTGTGCTAGAGGCTCTAATTTTCGGTAGGACAACTTTAGAACTTTTTGGAAAAAAAAACTAAACAACAATGAGTAAGGGGGGATGATTGAGGGAATTTCGCCTTCCTCAGCGACGTGTCACGATGGAAAAAGGGAAAAAAATTATGGGGACAGGTAAATTTAGTGAACTGTCTCCCGTCTCTTTTTTCTCGGTGTTGTTTTTTTTCCGTTTTCATTTTGGCACCAGGCTAGAAAATAGCGGGTGGAAAAGAGTGAAAACCAAGTGACGCTGCAAATGTGTTTCCAAGTGTGAACACAATAACAAACACGACACGACACGCTGCGTCACGCGATCTCGCGGGTTCGGGTATTTTTGCGTTTTTGTTTTTTCAACGCGGACTCAGTAGGAATGTTTGAAAATAGAAATAGTCATGAATGGGTTAGAATTTTTGTTTGGGCGATGAGTTTTAATTGATTTCATTGAATGTGTTTTTTTTTTACAAAAATTATTCACAGTTATATCATTTGTCATCAATCTCCAGTGATCTAAGCTAGTGTAACACCTGAAAAACCTACATTAAAATTAAAATAAAAAAAAGACTCTCCTTTAGAAGGATAATAAACCTAAAAATACCGTTAAAGAATCAGTTCCTAACAGTACATTCTAGTTTTCGTGGATTGAGAGTACTATTAAGTTATATCCTAAAAATGACTGTTCTAAAAAAAAAAAACAAAAATGTTTTAAGTCATACTAATTATGCTTATTATCAACAGAATGCCTGTAACTGCCTTATATTGATGTACCATAATCAGTTGATTTCTACCAGGAATAGTTTTCTAAGGAAGAGGATTCGTTTACCTTTTAAATTGGTAACTTAGATAGTCCAATTTTGTAATTTTTTTTTTCATACTCTCACTAATGGTATTCTGGGTAGTTAAAATCTGTAACACAAAACATGTTACTAAAGAAAACATTTCGTCATACGAACGCTAGATAGATTTTGTAGAACAACAAAATGGTTCTCGGATATGAAGGATGGTTCACAAAAAAAACGCTATTTCTACAAACTAGGAGAAAAATTTGATTTTTTTTGTAAATTTAGGGTTTCTATATGAAAGTAGCAGATTTTTTTCGGGTCTAGGTAGGGCGATTATATGAAAGGATTTGGATTTTGGGATCGGTGGAAAACTGTTCAGCATTTGAAGAAAAATCAGTTCTATACTAGTTCAGTTCTATAAAAATGTATGAAACTCCCACTCGAAAATCACACAAAATTCAGAATAAATAGTTTTTTTTCAATATGACATCAAACTGTAAGATTAAAATTTCATTGACAAACGCACGCACACACAGCTATCAATAGTCTGTTTCTATTTCGATGAGTTGGTAAAATACTATTCTAGAATTTATTTTCAGATGTAGTTTTGATGAAGTTTTTTTTCGCTCTTAAATACTAATGATAGTCGATATCTAACACACAGCTATCTCCACTCCTCTATCCATAAACATTGGAATGGCAGACATGTTTTTCGTCCATTTTTTCATTATTTAAAAAGCACTCCAAGCAGCTTACAATGTTTCATTTCCGGCCAGCGTTGTTCGATTATTAAAACTAATATCTCCATTGTTGCCTTTTGGCTTGTCAAAGTTTGATTGTTTTTTTTTATACAGATTTTCAAAAAAAAGACACATCACGCGGCAAACGGTAGAAAAACAACAAAACGTCACTCTCAACACCAGATGGAAGTTTGGAAAAACGGAGGGGTTCAAAAGGTGAAACAAAAATTTTCCAACAGTAAAAAAACAAACAATGGATCGAAATTAAATAGGGTGGGTAACAGAAAAAATGGCGGAAAATCAAACTGAAACTTTTCAACGGGTAACCAATTGACAGATGGGGTTCGTGAATTGTTTTAAGTTTTTTTTTTTGTGTCTGCTTCTGTTCAATTTTCCACTCTTTTGTTTCCTCATGATTGAACATTGTCTTGGGTGTTTGCTGTCAATTAAGTTGCTCGCTGAGCTGGAGAATTTTTGTCAAAAAAAAAAAAAAACGAAAACAGTTTCCAATAGATTCCATTTTGTTTCAAAACTAATATTTTACTTTTCAATCAAACTTTGACTTCGTTTTTGATTTTTGTCCTTTCTTTTTCTATAAACAACAACTGTTATGCTCAACCTAAGTGTTGATTTTTTTTTTCAAATGAAAACCTAGAAAACGCCATCAAACTGTTCTACAACTCTGGTAAAATGAGTATTAAAAAAATTTCTAAAAACGAATCAATCAAAGATTTCTTAAGATTATACTTGGAATGAAAAGTCGAAATCGCACAGCAGCAAAACATTTTTTAAAAAAAATATCACAGTACTCTCCTTGTTAGTATTTTTCAATTTTTTTTCCATTTTCTTCGGTTTTGTCTCCGATTGGAGTGTTATCTTCTTCCATTCCCAGACATTCGTGGGGAGGAAAGCCTTTGATTTGGGGTTTATTTTTCCGGTGCTGTCCAGTTGTCACAGCTCGTGTTATTTCGGGCCTTCCTGCTGTCCCAACTCACAGTCACACTCATATAGCATAAGCACAGGCGTAAGAGCAGAGAGAAGAAAAAAAAACACAACCCCGGACGCTTCGTTGAACCGTTGCCAGTTTTGAAGTTAACACTTCCGAATTTTGGTTTTTGTTCCTTCTATTCGAATTTTTTGAGCGGTGTTGTTGTGTTTTTTTTTGTCCTCCCGCCCGAAAATATCATTTTTGACAGTTTTGATTTCCGAAAGCGTTTTTTTTTTTTTGTTGCGTTCGTTGTTGTTATCACGAGTTTTTCCTGACAGAAACCGACAATTTTTTTGCCCAAACGATTGTGTTGTTGTATGCGATTGAACAGACCCCGGGAATGGCGCCGATCATTTCAGGCCAAAGGAAAGGAAATCAGCAGCCATCTTAAGTTGTTTGTCGATTAAGTGGATGAGTTGAATTTGGCCCGGGGTAGGAAAAAGTTTTGAAGGATTTACTTCGCATCGGATATGATTGGTCATGTCAAGAGTTCCATTTTTGAAGGAAATCAGCCAATGTATGATGACGAGAAGGAAAAAATCGTTTATAGAAAAGGTTGAGGAAAGATGGAAAGTAAGTTTGGGTTTTCAGGCAAATTAACATAAAATGGTTAAAATAAAAAAAAAAAAATAAATGTTCCGAAACATCACAGAAAAAAAACATCTGATTCCTAATTTGCAAACTTTTATTTCCAAACTAAAACGCCTACACTTATGTAAGAAGAATAAGAAAACCGATCAACTAATTATCAAAATTGTCAAAATTGTCAAAATTGTCAAAATTGTCAAAATTGTCAAAATTGTCAAAATTGTCAAAATTGTCAAAATTGTCAAAATTGTCAAAATTGTCAAAATTGTCGAAATTGTCAAAATGGTCAAAATTGTCAAAATTGTCAAAATTGTCAAAATTGTCAAAATTGTCAAAATTGTCAAAATTGTCAAAATTGTCAAAATTGTCAAAATTGTCAAAATTGTCAAAATTGTCAAATTGTCAAAATTGTCAAAATTGTCAAAATTGTCAAAATTGTCAAAATTGTCAAAATTGTCAAAATTGTCAAAATTGTCAAAATTGTCAAAATTGTCAAAATTGTCAAAATTGTCAAAATTGTCAAAATTGTCAAAATTGTCAAAATTGTCAAAATTGTCAAAATTGTCAAAATTGTCAAAATTGTCAAAATTGTCAAAATTGTCAAAATTGTCAAAATTGTCAAAATTGTCAAAATTGTCAAAATTGTCTCAATTGTCAAAATTGTCAAAATTGTCAAAATTGTCAAAATTGTCAATATTGTCAAAATTGTCAAAATTGTCAAAATTGTCAAAAATGTCAAAATTGTCAAAATTGTCAAAATTGTCAAAATTGTCAAAATTGTCGAAATTGTCAAAATTGTCAAAATTGTCAAAATTGTCAAAATTGTCAAAATTGTCAAAATTGTCAAAATTGTCAAAATTGTCAAAATTGTCAAAATTGTCAAAATTGTCAAAATTGTCAAAATTGTCAAAATTGTCAAAATTGTCAAAATTGTCAAAACTGTCAAAATTTTCAAAATTGTCAAAAATGTCAAAATTGTCAAAATTGTCAAAATTGTCAAAATTGTCAAAATTGTCAAAAAAATGGTCAAAATTGTCAAAATTGTCAAAATTGTCAAAATTGTCAAAATCGTCAAAATTGTCAAAATTGTCAAAATTGTCAAAATTGGCAAAATTGTCGAAATTTTAAAAATTTTCAAAATTTTCAAAATTGTCAATATAGCCAAATTTGTCAAAATTGTCAATATTGTCAAAATTGTCAAAATTGTCAAAATTGTCAAAATTGTCAAAATTGTCAAAATTGTCAGAATTGTCAAAATTGTCAAAATTGTCAAAATTGTCAAAATTGTCAAAATTGTCCAAATTGTCAAAATTGTCAAAATTGTCAAAATTGTCAAAATTGTCAAAATTGTCAAAATTGTCAAAATTGTCGAAATTGTCAAAATTGTCAAAATTGTCAAAATTGTCAAAATTGTCAAAATTGTCAAAATTGTCAAAATTGTCAAAATTGTCAAAATTGTCAAAATTGTCAAAATTGTCAAAATTGTCAAAATTGTCAAAATTGTCAAAATTGTCAAAATTGTCAAAATTGTCAAAATTGTCAAAATTGTCAAAATTGTCAAAATTGTCAAAATTGTCAAAATTGTCAAAATTGTCAAAATTGTCAAAATTGTCAAAATTGTCAAAATTGTCAAAATTGTCAAAATTGTAAAAATTGTCAAAATTGTCAAAATTGTCAAAATTGTCAAAATTGTCAAAATTGTCAAAATTTTCAAAATTGTAAAAATTGTCAAAATTGTCAAAATTGTCAAAATTGTCAAAATTGTCAAAATTGTCTCAATTGTCAAAATTGTCAAAACTGTCAAAATTGTCAAAATTGTCAAAATTGTCAAAATTGTCAAAATTGTCAAAATTGTCAAAATTGTCAAAATTGTCAAAATTGTCAAAATTGTCAAAATTGTCAAAATTGTCAAAATTGTCAAAATTGTCAAAATTGTCAAAATTGTCAAAATTGTCAAAATTGTCAAAATTGTCAAAATTGTCAAAATTGTCAAAATTGTCAAAATTGTCAAAATTGTCAAAATTGTCAAAATTGTCAAAATTGTCAAATTTGTCAAAATTGTCAAAATTGTCAAAATTGTCAAAATTGTCAAAATTGTTAAAATTGTCAAAATTGTCAAAATTGTCAAAATTGTCAAAATTGTCAAAATGGTCAAAATTGTCAAAATTGTCAAAATTGTCAAAATTGGCAAAATTGTCAAAATTGTCAAAATTGTCAAAAATGTCAAAATTGTCAAAATTGTCAAAATTGTCAAAATTGTCAAAATTGTCAAAATTGTCAAAATTGTCAAAATTGTCAAAATTGTCAAAATTGTCAAAATTGTCAAAATTGTCAAAATTGTCAAAATTGTCAAAATTGTCAAAATTGTCAAAATTGTCAAAATTGTCAAAATTGTCAAAATTTTCAAAATTGTCAAAATTGGCAAAATTGTCAAAATTGTCAAAATTGTCAAAAATGTCAAAATTGTCAAAATTGTCAAAATTGTCAAAATTGTCAAAATTGTCAAAATTGTCAAAATTGTCAAAATTGTCAAAATTGTCAAAATTGTCAAAATTGTCAAAATTGTCAAAATTGTCAAAATTGTCAAAATTGTCAAAATTGTAAAAATTGTCAAAGTTGTCAAAATTGTCAAAATTGTCAAAATTGTCAAAATTGTCAAAATTGTCAAAATTGTCAAAATTGTCAAAATTGTCAAAATTGTCAAAAGTGTCAAAATTGTCAAAACTGTCACAATTTTCAAAATTGCAATATTGTCAAAATTGTCAAAATTGTCAAAATTGTCAAAATTGTCAAAATTGTCAAAATTGTCAAAATTGTCAAAATTGTCAAAATTGTCAAAATTGTCAAAATTGTCAAAATTGGCAAAATTGTCAAAATTGTCAAAATTGTCAAAAATGTCAAAATTGGCAAAATTGTCAAAATTGTCAAAATTGTCAAAATTGTCAAAATTGTCAGAATTGTCAAAATTGTCAAAATTGTCAAAATTGTCAAAATTGTCAAAATTGTCAAAATTGTCAAAATTGTCAAAATTGTCAAAATTGTCAAAATTGTCAAAATTGTCAAAATTGTCAAAATTGTCAAAATTGTCAAAATTGTCGAAATTGTCAAAATTGTCAAAATTGTCAAAATTGTCAAAATTGTCAAAATTGTCAAAATTGTCAAAATTGTCAAAATTGTCAAAATTGTCAAAATTGTCAAAATTGTCAAAATTGTCAAAATTGTCAAAATTGTCAAAATTGTCAAAATTGTCAAAATTGTCAAAATTGTCAAAATTGTCAAAATTGTCAAAATTGTCAAAATTGTCAAAATTGTCAAAATTGTCAAAATTGTCAAAATTGTCAAAATTGTAAAAATTGTCAAAATTGTCGAAATTGTCAAAATTGTCAAAATTGTCAAAATTTTCAAAATTGTCAAAATTGTCAAAATTGTCAAAATTGTCAAAATTGTCAAAATTGTCAAAATTGTCAAAAATGTCAAAAATGTCAAAATTGTCAAAATTGTCAAAATTGTCAAAATTGTCAAAATTGTCAAAATTGTCAAAATTGTCAAAATTGTCAAAATTGTCAAAATTGTCAAAATTGTCAAAATTGTCAAAATTGTCAAAATTGTCAAAATTGTCAAAATTGTCAAAATTGTCAAAATTGTCAAAATTGTCAAAATTGTCAAAATTGTCAAAATTGTCAAAATCGTCAAAATTGTCAAAATCGTCAAAATTGTCAAAAAAAAATGGTCAAAATTGTCAAAATTGTCAAAAAAATGGTCAAAATTGTCAAAATTGTCAAAATCGTCAAAATTGTCAAAATTGTCAAAATTGGCAAAATTGTCGAAATTTTAAAAATTTTCAAAATTTTCAAAATTGTCAATAAAGCCAAATTTCTCAAAATTGTCAATATTGTCAAAATTGTCAAAATTGTCAAAATTGTCAAAATTGTCAAAATGGTCAAAATTGTCAAAATTGTCAAAATTGTCAAAATTGTCAAAATTGTCAAAATTGTCAAAATTGTCAAAATTGTCAAAATTGTCAAAATTGTCAAAATTGTCAAAATTGTCAAAATTGTCAAAATTGTCAAAATTGTCAAAATTGTCAAAATTGTCAAAATTGTCAAAATTTTCAAAATTGCCGAAATTGTCAAAATTGTCAAAATTGTCAAAATTGTCAAAATTTTCAACATTGTCAAAATTTTAATAGTTTCCAAATTTTCAATTTTTTTTTTCAATTTCCGCCTTTGGGTTTGCCAAATTTATTCTTGCTAGTGATCGAAAAAAATATTATTTGCATACTTTTAGGCGTTTTATTTGAGCTTTTACTTAATAATTTGTAAATAGGACTCGTTAGTTAATCGGACGCATTTGAATAATATTTTCGAATGTTTTTTAAATTTTTTCATGATAAAATTTAGAGGTTAACGTTAAAACATTTCCGATATCTCTCATCTGTTAGGAACTGAAAGAATCGCCGCCATGATGGGTTTCCAAGTAACGCTTTTCTATCAAAGCCACCCTCGTCGAGACCCTCGGAACATCGGAAGCTCCAAGAAGCTTTTTCCCGGTGATCCTCACTATTATCTGCTCCCGGTTTTTGTTTAGCCTTCATTTTCCGCCACGGAGAGCGCAACCAGTGCGGTGGAAAACTTACCCCTGCCTGATGGGACGAAAAGTGGCAGCTCTTGTAATTAAGGGTGGATTTTCGCGTTGAAATATTGATGTTTGGCAGTTTTTGCCACATGCGGGTGAGCTTCTTTTCCCCTGTCTTCTATCGATTCGAGAAAGAAGCTCAATGTTTACTATCGGTTCGGAGGAAAAAGTTCCTAGCCTCGGCGCCTGCAAGCAGACCGGGTACTGTTTTTGAATAAATTACGGCGGAAGGGGGATGGAATATTTTTAGCCTGAGAGCCCTGGCAGCAGGTTTTGGAGAGGTATCTGGGAACATCGGTTTCCGCGCCATTTTGGAAACTTTGCCCGGAACTACGCTGAAGTTGCCCGGAATTCGGAATCGGATTACTTGCTTGCTGGGGGAAAAGTTCTCGAAATGAAGTGCGTTATATTAGTATTCCAACAGCACTGTTTAGAGAGGGCTTTGAGTTGAAGCATTTTACTTGGGGGTGGTGGGACAGGAGCTCCCTAAGTCAATCACGATTCATCCTCGCGCAAAGGATTAATGAGTGTTTCAAAGTTTGGTTTTCACCTTGCAGAAGACTGAAAAAGGGCTGACTGTCGAAAGAAGCTTACCGGGGCTATGATTTACGACGAGTGGCGGAAATCTTCTTTTGAAGGGGGGCTCCTGGAGCTTTCCGGGAAAATCTATAACACAATGTTGTGCCGAACGTAATAATGAAGTTAAGTTCTAAGCCGAAGAGGAAGTGGCCAAAACGGTCGAGTAGTGATTTAATCGCTTAAATATTCTGATCACCTCAGGAGGATTTTTAAGAAAATTCTAGAAAAATATCAAAATGCTCTAGACAACGAAATTCAATTGCCCAGGAAATTAAATTTTGTTTGCCACTTTCCAACAAAGCTCTCTAATTGAATAATAAAGTTCTGTTCCGTTCGGCATCGACCGCTGAATAATTCACAAAGCTCTGTGACTCCAGGGAGAGAGAAAGCAGTAACAACCCGATTATCCGCAAGATTTGTGACAATCGTTCAATTAGGGACCCAGTGATGCTTGAGCCGGTTAATGGCACATTTGGAGAGCCGTTGTAAGTGCTAATTAAGCTCACAGGTGTAATCACATTCGAAACAGTCCGGTCGGCAAGCTAAATGGCATAAACACATTCCTCCAAAATGCTTGTAATTAAATTTTCTCAGCTCGGAGCTCCGATTCTAACGAGTTTATCATGTCTAGCATTCTCCGGCAACATCCCACCTGGGACAGGACCCCGTTCATTCCAATTTGGATTCGGCACAGAACAAAACTTTGTGGAACTAACTAGTCCAGGAGTAGTATATAGTTTAGTTTCTGTTCCTCCCACCCTTTCACAGTCTAAGGCAAAACGAAAACGAGAGCTTTGCGAAACACAAGTGTGCTTACTTAATTATTTAACTCCGACTCGAAAAAGCTGTCTTCTCTAACCTGAAAAATTTGACATGACACAAATAAAGTGTCTCTAATGGGTTCGCTCGTTCCGCCGTTGACCTTTTTCCAACCAACTTCTGCCACCCCTGCCCATTTCACCCCGTTTAGGGAGGGTGGTAGCAACTTGATGGCCACTGAATCTTTCGCAAAACAACACCAGCCAGTAGTGAAACCAGGCAAAAGCTTCTCGTTAACGCAGGTTCAAATTTTGAACATCCCACCATTTTCTCCATCTCTGGAGCCACGATGAACGGCATAGCTCGAAACGCGCGCGGCAGTTTCATTTGAGCTGGCAATTTGTCACTCCGAATTCCACCCATCTCCGGATATTAGTGCTGCTTCTGCTGATGTTTTCCACCCCCAAGAGTGCTGTCGAAAAGCGAGGCGGCTGACTGATTACGACATATGTCGCAAAAATGTCATTATCCGTCTCACTCCGGGCAGAGGACCGTTTCTGCTTTTTGCTTGCTTAGCCGAGGAAAAGCTGGCGCGCTAACCCTTGTTCAAACATTGACATTTATCCTCAATCGTCCTAATTACTATGTGTTCTGTTCCACGACCGTCCTCGGAGCCCTTCCGAGCTTTTCACCCCCAAAAAGGAAGGGAATCCAAATGATCGACCCAATTGCCACCGTGTGTGAATTCGGTTTCCCGTGAATCGCAAACCGGAACATCCGGCGTCCGAAAAACTTAACCCTAAGGTTGGTTGCAAATCAATCCGAAAGTACTTTGGCCCTGATCAGCGTTTTCCACCCTTCATTCCTGCAGCAAATTAATTAGCAGCCACGCGGTGCAGTCAACCCCCTGAAGTTAGGCTAAGAAAAACTTTTGAACTCTCTAAACTCAAAACGACAACTTAACCGTTGCCCTAAACTTTAGCAAAAAGTCACTCCCGGGCGGATTGCCGGTTAATTTATGGTGACGCGTGAGTCTTCCGGCTGTTTGGCGTGGGAAGGGCAGCGAAAATCATCTGTCACGTTTTTCGGTGTTCCGCGAAGTTAGGCAACGAGTCTCACACCGAAACTGATTAGGGTTAAAAACTGGAAGAGGGACCTGTTCTTCCTTCCGGTTTTTGGGAAATCCATGCTCCAGCATTGATACAGCCCTGCAACTGTCAGGAACTAAGGAGCTAAGGATGGTGACAGGTTTGCCTAAAAGTGGAAGGTAAAACATTTCCTCAAAAATTTCCATTGGAAAGAGCCAAATCACTAAAAGTTAATTTATTTTATTTTGATTTTTTTTTTAATTTTCATAGTACTCCGTCTCACGACATAACTTATGAGAATAATTCATCAAATTTACTCGCTCCATGGCAATCGTTCTCCAGTTTCACAAAATTATGTTATAGTTATGTTGAGGCTGCAAACTTAAATTTTGTCATTCTTGAGTAATGTAGGAAAACGCCTGACCTTAAACTCGAAGTTTAACAGAGAGCGCAGATTGTCAAGGCTGCTGCTACAAAAAAATTGTTACTGATTCAGCCTCAAGTAGAAAAACGGATTGGCACAGGAAGCAAAGATGTTTAAGGCTGCTACTACGAAAAATTAGTTACTGATTCGGCCTCCGCAAAAAAAAAACGGGTTGGCAGATTTTAAAGGCTGCTACTACGAAAAATAGTTTCTTATTTTGCCTCCGTTAGAAAGACGGATTGGCAATATGAGCGCAGATTTTTAAAGTAGCTACTGATTGTTTGTTTTGATTTGGCCTTCTGATGAAAAAAGACGGATTGGCGTAGGAAGCCCAGATTTCTTAGGTTGCTTCTGATATTTTGTTTTGATTTGGCTTTCCAGTAGAAAAAGACAGATTGGCGTAGGAAGTGCAGATTTTTAAGGCTGCTGCTGATTGTTTGTTTTGATTTGGCCTTCCGGTGAAAAATACGGATTTCTTTTGGAAGAGCCGACTCTTGAGGATGCTTCTGATTTTTTGTTTTGATTCGCTCACCGGTAAAAAACGAATTGGCACAGGGAGCGCAGAATTTTAAAGGCTGCTTCTACGAAACAACCGATTATGATTAGGCCTCTGGTAGAAAGACGGATTGGCTTTGGAAGCGCAGATTTTTAAAGCTTCTGCTGAATGTTTGTTTTGATATAGCCTTCTGGTGGAAAAAGACTGATTGGCTTAGGAAGCGCAGATTTTTGAAGCTGCTTCTGATATTTTGTTTTGATTTGGCCTTTCGGTGGGAAAAGACGGATTGGCATGGGAAGCGCAAATTTTAGAGCTGCTGTTGATTTTTTGTATTAATTCGGTCTCCAGTAAAAAACGAATTGACCCAGGGAGTGCAGATTTTTAAGGCAGCTACTATAAAAAAATTGATTATGATTTGGCCTTTTGGTGAAAATTACGGATTTGCTTTGGAAACGCAGATTTTTAAGGCTGATTGGCTTAGAAAGCACAGATTTTTTTAGCTGTTACTCATTGTTTGTTTTGATTTGGCCTCCCGGTGGAAAAAGACGGATTGGCTTCGGAAACGCAGATATTTTTTAGGCAGCTGCTGATTATTTGTTTTGATTTGGCCTTCCGTTGGAAAAGACGGATTGGCTTAGGAAGCACGAATTCTTAAAGTTGCTGCTGACTGTTTGTTTTGGTTCGGCCTTCGTTCAAAAAACGGATTGGCACAAGAAGCGCAGATTTTTCAGTCTTCTACTACGAAAAAATTGATTTTGATTTGGCTTCCGGTAGAAAGACAGGTTGGCTTTGAAAGCGCAGAATTTAAAGTCAACTGCAGACAGTTTGTTTTGATTTGGCCTTCTGGTGGAAAAAGACTGATTGGCTTAGGACCCCCAGATTTTAGAAGCTACTTCTGATACTCTGCTTTGATTTGGCCTTTCGGTGGAAAAGGATGGATTGGCTTTGGAAGCGCAGATTTTTGAAGCTGCTGTTGATTATTTGTTTTGATTCGGCTTCCGAAAAAAATTGGATTGGCACAGGGATCGCAAATTTTTAAGGCGATCAGAAAATAATTCTGATTTGGCCTCTGGTAGAAACAAGGATTGAATTTGGATGAGCAGATTTTTAAGGCTTCAGTCAGTTATTTTTATTTGGCCTTCTGGAAAAAGACTGATTGGCTTAGGAAGCGCAGATTATCGAAACTACTTCTGATATTTTGTTTTGTTATGGCTTTCCGGTGGAAAAAGACGGATTGGCGGAGACAGCGCAGATTTTTAAATTTGCTGCTGCTGATTGTATGTTTTGATTTAGTCTTCCAGTGATTAAGACGAATTGGCTTTGGAAGCGCTAAATTTTAAGGCTGCTTTTGCCTGTTGGTTGGATTTGGCCTTCCCGTGTTAAATACGGATTGGTTTTGGAAGCGCAGATTTTTATGGCTGCTGCTGATTCTTTGCTTTGATTGGCCTTCTGTGGAAAAAGACGGATTGGCTTTGGAAGCGCAGATTTTGAAGCTGCTGCTAATAGTTTATTTTGATTCGGCCTTCTGGTGAAAAAAAGCGAATTGGCTAAGGAAGCGCAGATTTGTGAAACTGCTTCTGGTTGTTTGGTTTGATTTGGCCTTCCGGAAGAAAAATACGGATTGGCGTAGAAAGTACAGTTTTTAAGGCTGCTACTACGAAAAAAATGGTTCTGATTTGGCCTCTGTTAGAAAGACTGATTGGCTTAGGAAGCTCAGATTTTTAAGGCTGCTGTTGATATTTTTTTTGATTTGATCTCCGGTAAAAAACGGATTGGCACAGGGAGCGCAGTTTTTTTAAGGCTGATGCTGACTGTTTGTTTTGATTTGGCCATCTGGTGGAAAAAGACTGATTGACTTAGGAAGCGCAGATTTTTAAGTCTGCTACTACGAATTAAAAGACAAATTGTCTTTGGAAGCACAGTTTTTTAAGGCTGCTGCTGATTGTTTGTTCTTATTTGGCCTTCTTGAGGAGCAACACGAATTGGCTTAGGAAGCACAGATTTTGAAGGCTGCTGATGATTGTTTGTTTTAATTCGGCCTTCGGTAAAAAAACGGATTAGTATAAGGAGCTCAGATTTTAATCTTCTACTACGAACAAAATGTTTCTGATTTGGCCGTCTGGTGGGAAAAGACTGTTTGGCTTAGAAAGCGCAGATTTTTGAAGCTGCTTCTGATATATGGCTTTGCTTTGGCCTTCCGGTGGAAAAAGACTGATTGGCTTAGGAAGCGCAGATTTTTTAAGCTGTTTCTGATATTTTGTTTTGATTTGGCCTTCTGGTGTAAAAATGTGGATTGGCCAAGGAAGTGCAGACTTTTACCCTGCTGCTGATGATTCTAATTTATGATTTGGTCTTTTGCTGTTAAAGATGGAATTGGTTTAGGAAGAGCTAATTCTAAGCCAGCTTCTGCTGATTGTTTGTTTTGATTTTGCTTTCCGGTAGATTAAGGTGAAATCGGCTTAAGAAGCGCAGAATTTTAAGACTATTCCGGTAAAAAAAATTGTGGTTAGGTTGAGGAAGCGCCGATTTTTAGGGCTGCTGCTTATTGTTTGCATTGATTTTGCCTATTTGGGAAGATTGTTGATAAGAATACTTTCAGATTGTTCTGGCTCTGGTAAACACAGACAGAGTGACAAAAAACCTCAGTTTGGGAAGGCTGTTACTAAGAATGTTTCCAGATTGTTCTCGCTCTAATAAACAAAGACAGAGCGACAGGAAAAACACAGATTGGAAAAGCTTTTGCTTTGTCCGTGATATATTTTTGTGGGCAACTGACGTGTCTCTGAATGTCTCTGAATCTCTGAATAAAGATTCAAAAGAATCGAAAATTCACGACAGATATCTCTCATTCTAGGCAATTAAAGCTTGCTAAACTTCAAGTAACGCCAGCTTTATTTAAAATAGAGATTCAGTCATTTATTTAGGCAAAGCACGCCAGTTCTCGATTTGAGAAGAGAACACCAGCTATCTTAAAGCAGAAAGAACAATTTAATCTTTTAGAATTATTTTAGGAAGGAGTGCCAAATCTTCTTTTAAGCCTCGACGAAGAATGTTGAATTCCTATTAAAAGGAAACAAATTGTTTTGAGCCAAAAAGTTCAGCAACTTTATTAATTTAGAACTCAAGCTTTCGTTCTGAGTGATGTTTGTCGACTAGGAAAAAAAATTAATAATTTTTTTTGTTCTGTAAGGATGAAGAGTTTTTAATGTTTCAGTTGTTTAACGGGGCTTTTGTATATGCAAAAAAACAGATCTTGTCCAGAGCTTTTTTATTCCAAAGTTTTCAAACTTCCAACATGTTCTACAAGCTCTTTCCTAGAACTGATCACATTTTGCACTGGTTTTATGTCTCCAAAATATTTTGAAAGTTAATTTGATAAGCTCTTCTGATTGCATCAAAATTTTAAATTAGCTAAATCTGTTTTGGTGCTCCAAGTATAGTAACTTTTTCCAGAAAAATTGTTTAATTTTTTTTAAATTTTTGTGAAAAATCAAACAAAATTTGTGCTGTAAAATTTTTGAAATCGACGGACTTATGAAGCTTGTTTCAAAAAAATCAGAAAAAAGGAATACCCATAATCCATATTTAATTATTTTAATTTTAAGGTTCTACTTTTCAAGTTTTGATTGGAACTTTTATTCCTCAAATGAGTCAAAAGAATCATTTTATTATACAAATAACTTGGTGTTGAACGGATCGTGTAAAAATTTGAAATGGTATCAAAATTAGGAAAAAAATTAACTCCATTAAATTCGATTAAACATGCTTGTTTGTTTGAACAGTAGAACCTTTTTTATATTCCTCTGATTTTTGCTCTAGGTTTTTAGACTTTGTCGAGTTTTTCATTAAAAATTTAAACAAAATTGGTCACATTTTCTAAGTTTATATTTAGAAAAAAATCTGTTCAATTTCTTGAAAAATTTAGAATTCTCACTAAGTTTGGTAAAATTATTAAGAACGCTAGCTAAAAACAAAAAAAAAACAGAGTTTCTCGAAGAAGCTTTCAAATGTTATCGCCTCTAAAAAAAATCAATCAGATCTGTATTAAGATCGTGGATTCTGAATTCAAAGTTAGAAACCAGATCCATCTATTATGTTTAAGAAAAAGCTCATAATAACTCGAATTAAAAATTTCAGTTTTTGATATTTTTTCTTTAAAAAAAGTTTGAATTCAATCTGTATAAGGAGCTCCATTTTTTTCTTATTTTGTTTCAACTTTGTTTAACAGTTTGTATCGAGTATGTATTTGTTTTTATTTGCCAAAGTTTTTATGCTGTTCAAGTTTGTAGCAAATTTTGTTCGCAAATTTTGTCTAAAAATTTGAAATCAAATGGTTTTTTAACAAAAAACTTGTGTAGAAAAAAAAACTTAAGTTATGAAAATTTGGATTAAATCAAGAGGATTGTTTTTTTTTCTAATGGAATATGATGCAAGGAAGTTATTTTGGAATTGAATCAACCCAATCGAACGATGTTCATTCTTGAATTAAAACGCCCATAATTTCGAAGATTTAAAAACCAAACCATCAGTTGTGAGTGTGTTTCTGTTCTTCTTTCTTCTTGATACTATCCTATTCCGAGTTGCATTTTTCCTTGCAACTTTTGGAAGCTTTTCTTGCTTTTCACTTTTCCATTTATTTGTTTCATTTTTTGATCATTTGGTAACAATTAACAGATCATCTCCCGGGGAGATTTGATTTTTTTTTCTTTTATCAATGACATCCATTAGTGTTTGTGTGTGTTTGTGTAAGTTCCTTAAAACTAGAATTGTTTTGATTTTCATTTCTTTTTTTTTGCTACAAAAATTCAACAACTTAATAATAAGTTTTTTTTCTTTTAAGTTTTTGCCTCTGTTTGGTTGGTTTTCCTTCTGTTTTGAATTGATGTAGCAATTTAGCATTTTGCCCGTGGAATATGTTGAAAAAATAGATACATTTTTTCTTTTATCAAGTTTAAGTATGATTAAGATTTATCTTCAAATTTCATTTTTTGTTTGTATATGTTTGGTTATTCAAGTACAAATTGTTATGGGAATAATCGACTTTTATTAATTTTTGTTCTTACGAAGTGCAGATAAAAACTCGATTAGAATAGATCGTTTTTTTGTGTTTTAATATATTAATTTTTTTTTCGATAAAAAGCATATTTTTAAGCAAATTTCTTTGGCATGGAATGGGTATTTAACTCTATCAAATGCGTGTGTTTTTGTTACAGTTTTTTTTCCATAGTGCTTAAGCTGAGCTCTTCCGAACCCGTTAATTTCACTGGACGTGATAAAAATGTATTGCTTTTTTGTTTGTTTTTTCTTTCGTTTTTTGAACTCAGTAGCACCGAATGGGACGATGATGATATAACAGCAGGTTCAAGTGTTAATTTGTTGCTTTTTTTCATACTGCTATCTACATCACAATTATTTTACCATGCGTCAACGAAAAACCAAAAAAAAAAAAAAGAAAAAACCCTTACACGAATCAACAAGTGAAACGAAAAGTGTTGATATGATTCGAGGATATGAGTAGAAAAAAAACAATCGACCCTTTACATGTAACCGATGTCACCCTAGAACGGAAAAAAACCTGACGGTTTACAAAAAGGCCCATTTCACCTACTTCCCGCGACGACAACACAGCCTGTAATTATGCAATGCGACAAACTTATACACGATTTTCGTCGTCCCTGTCGTTGAGTCCTTGTCATATCTACCCTCTCCTAAGTCCTAACATCTAGTCTGTCACAGCACTTTGCCTACAGTTAGGCGCTAATTTTTGAACAAATTAATTTACCATCACGCTATTCTTGTTTGGTGGGTTCATCCCCCCTTTCCTGTCCCATGTTTTTTTCCGCTGATGTACTTACGTGTGGGGAAAAACGCCAGCTAAACTTTGCGTGTTGCCTATTTGTCGGTTGTTGGATCAGAACCTCCGATGAGAATACACACACACTATCTCACATATTCAAACATGGTGCCCCCAACCAACAAATTTAACTGCTCATCCATTGTTCGGCCAACGATGGTTTTTAATTAGCACCGTTTTTCTGCCACAGCGGCAGCTTTCAAGTACCGACAAAAATCATGAAAACAGAGCGAGATCAAGCGAGAGACAGACGGAAAAACGAGAAAAAAAAATCCCGTTAAAATACACTTAAAAATTTATAGCATTAAACGGAGCGTGTGTTTAACGGCCATCGACCGACCGACCATCATCGGATCCCGTTCCTCAATTGTTTTCCGTTCGTTTTTTATCCACTCCATTTTTCTTTCCATCCCATCCAGCAACGGATATCTCCGGGGCGGCAGGTCATTATCAAAAATTATATTAACGATATTTTCCACAAAAGTACCCCCACGCAAATGGGATAGCAAATGATTCTCGAAATCGAAAGCTTACCCACGATTCCCAATTTTTTATTTCAGGGAAAAAAATAAATGAAAAATCACAAAAATCCTCGGTAAACCCCTAACGGAGGCTTTGGTTGAAGAAAAAATCACACAGACGAAATTTAACTCACTCTCTATCTCGCTTCCTCGCCAAACTGTGCTCATTAAAAACAAAAAAGCCAGGGCATCAATTATTTACGGTTCACGGTTAAAGCTTGGCCACATTTGAGACGAGCTTGCGGATTCATGGGGCCGAAATTATTCCCCGTTTTTTCGGTGCAGATCAGATTGAAATCGCACATTTTTTCAGTTGATGATTTTTTGACTTTGGTTGTAGACGAAAACTATGAACCTCTTTCTCAAAAGGATTTGAAAAAAATATTGTTAATCCTTAAACAGAAAAAGATAAAAATTTATCAATAAATACAAATCTTATTCAGTTTTTATACTGAAGGCTATTGGAGCTTGTCTAAAATGGTACTGCCTTTTAATATTGTGGCACTTTGTTATTTTCCAAGAGAATGGTAAATTTTTCCTTTCATTTTGTTTTTGGGTTGGAAAATTGAATGAAATTTTCATTATGGGGTTACTGACTTCAGAATTCATAGCTCACCAAAGATGCAAAATAGTTTTGCTTAAAAACAATACATCACGAATAAAAAACCTGGATTTTTAGTACTTAAGTGGAAATAAGCTTTACAGCATAAATTTATAGGTCGTTTAAAAGCAGATCACCCCCCATAAGGTTCGAAAAATGCCAAGCAAAATATTCTTTTCTAAACTCAAAATTGAAAATTCTTAATCAAATTTTGATGAACTACTAAAATGAATCAAGAGTAAAAGAGTAATAATCTCGACTTAGACCTATATAAAGCCAAAATTTCAAAATTTACTACAATTAAAAAAAATCTCATTTCTTGATAGAAATTTAGTCGCAAATATTGAATTTCAATAAGATAAGTCAAAGCTTGCCAGATTGGCTAGATGATGCCAGATTTTTTCACTTTATTTTTAAAATAAAACAAAAATTTGAATTGAATAATGAATATTTTATGTCCACATTTTTTGAGCGATTTTTTTCAAAATTAACATGAACAAATTTTTGGAAAATAGAAATATAATTGAAAATTGACCGCTGTGTTTGATTAGAAAAATCAGATTTTTATGTGCATTTTTTCATTATTTTTATTTAATAATTTTGATGTTGGCGGATATTGAGAAAAACAACCCGAAATTTTTGAAAATTGGCCCGGATGTTGACAAAAAATATTTTATAGGCTCAGGTTTGAATAATTCTCGGATTTATATTTCCAAATTTGCTTATACACATTCAAAATCGATGTCTTTGATCAGATTTTTGATTTTTTTCAGTTTGTTAAGGTTAGAGTTCAGTTTAGAACATCATTATGGAAAAAACCTGATTTGAATCTTTGTTTCGCATTTTATATCTTGATTAGATGCATATTCCGTAGTCGAAATTTATCATTTCGGAATGAGAAAAAAATTTAAATTACAAGTATTACAACACTTAAACTTTCCATCCTTTTGCAGAATTTGACCTCAAGAAAGTTTCATAATAAAGTGGTGATCCAGAATTGATCTAAAACAGTTTCATCATTCGCAATTTTTATTCAGATTTACGAATTGAATTTCAAATAAATAACTGAAGAAAGAATTCCCATCAAAAGGTGAAAATTAAAAATCGCTAGAAAAGGTTTTTGGTTGAGGGATTAGATGCAAATTTCGCTTTTTGGTTCAAACTATAAGAAATTATCTGGAACAAAGTTTTGAAAATCGTTGTCAAATTCAGAATTCAGATTTTTAACTCAAATCGAAACGGCAGGATGAATCCAAATAAAATAATTAGATTTAGTTCTAGCTTGAATTTAAGTTTCATAATCAAGATAAACACATAAATGTAAAAATATCATTAAGGATTTAAATTACAGGTGATCGCAGTTTTAAAGTTTAAATTCTAAATTTAAAATTTTAAATTGATGTTTTATCAAAGTCAGTTTAGAAACAGAAGCTAGCAGAAATCATAGATATAAAATAAAATAAGAATTCATATGAAAATTAAAAAATATTCACAGGATTCTAATTTTATTAAACACCAATAATTTATTATCAATTTGTATTGGTCAAAGAATTTGATCATGATCTTCAGGTGACAATTAAGCTGTCAATATATTTTGATGGTCTTTATATTGCAAATTTAAAACATACACCGTGTGTTAGCCGATGAAGGCTTCACAGACTTAAAACATTTTTCAAAATTCAAACTGCTTAGTTATTCAAAAATAGAGTCTCAAACTGAAATTTAAAATTTAAATCAAGTTAAAAAATGTAGAAAATTAATCTAATTTGAACCACAAATATATTCTCTAACTTCTTTTTCTAAATATTTTGTGATTGAAAAGAATTACGTTATTAGTTGCTTATTAAGAGTAAGAAAAAGTTTTTCTCTTAAAAGAAACCTATAAATTCATTATTTATTATTTCTTGATTAACTCTAGGACTTGATATAGAAAGTAAGGATTTAAAATAAATACCCGGCTATCATTGTAATATAGCTCAAAGCTGAAAATTAACATAGAACCTAGTAATCAAAATTTTAAGTGTTTTAATAACTAGGTAGTTTCAGAAGATTCCTTTTAACATTGTTTGGCTTCAGTTTAGTTTGTTCAATATTTTTGATAGCAGATGTTGGTTTTAATAGATTTTTTTGCAATGAATCTCTCACTTTCAAATTTTTTTTTTTATTTCTAGAACATCAAAACGGAATTCAGCTTGTGTTTTATTTTCGGAACACAAATGAATATTTGGCGTTTAATATTGTTTGTAATATAAGTGTTTTTAACCTAAAAGTACATATAAAAAAAACCCATCCGTTCTCTTTTGAGGGTATAAATTGTTTTTTTTTAACTCCACCTGCGTTTCGTTTTTTTCTATCAAAATTCTTTTGGAAAATTAACTAATAAACTGATTAGTTTTCTATCGCTTGAAATTTGAATTCCTCAATGAAACAGTTATCTCGATAATTTTATCTTTAATGTCGAACTCATTTACGAGCTAAATCTGAAATTTGAATAACTCTCAAGTCTGAACCTGAATTTAAAACTTGAATTTTGATCTGTTTCTTTATCTCAATTCAGTTTTTCGAAATGTGCAGTAAATCCACGATTTTGAATTTTGTTTCCAGCTTAGAATTGAAAAATATTTTAGAGCCCTCGATCACAAAACTTTAATTTTAGTTTTGATATTTTTGGTTTCAATATGGATTCATCATTTCAATATGTTTTATCCAACTGATCCAACTGATCCAACTGATCTGATACTTATTTTTAAATAATAAGTTGTCAATTTGAAGATTTATTTGGCGGGTTTAAGTCCCGTCGGTGAGCCGTAGTAACTTTTTCGAATAATTCATGATATTAACCGCTTATGTTCTTTCTTTCTTTGATATCTCATGTTTCTCTAATACTTTCCATCACCAATGAAAATGTTAGGATTTTTATATACGAATATGTGGCAAGACGAACTCAAAACATCATATTTCAACTAAGGCTATGATCATTTAGTATCCGGGCAGTAACAAACGTGTGTATTTTAAAAACTATTCATTTGATCGAAAAACTTTCTATGGAGAAAATGAAGGTGTTAATATGAAATTTAAACTAAAAATATAAAAAAAAAATATTTATCAATGATTTCAAGAAATACTCTAACTTTTTCATAAAATCTCTTTTTCATCTTTGCACACTTTTTTCAGTCATGTATTGATTTATTTTTTTTACCACAGAACCAAAACCTTTGCAAAATCATGATATTTTACACAAATTCACCTGAAAAAAGCAATTGGAATCTGGTTGGAACCTTTTCATGAGTTGGTATCTCGAAGAAATTGATATCTTAAAACCGGTTTTAACATAAATTTTCTTGTCCATCATCTGTCATATTGCGTAAAAACCGGATGCACAGATTGCGATCTTTGGATCTGATCATTATTAGTTATTAACTTGGTGTCTACTAGTCAGGCAAAACTTTTTGCCTCTGCTGGAAATGGATTTTTTGCATTAAGTAGGGAGTCTTCATTCAGTTATCCCAAATAACCATAAATATGGTGAAATATTTAAGATCAAGAGTTGCACTCCGATAGTTGATTTGAACTTCGTGTGGATCCTAGAGTGGCTCCTTATACTAAATAACCATTTGGTACGAAAAAAAATCAGAAAAAATCTACAGTTCATGAGCTTTCGAGTCAACAATGAAGAATTTTCGAGGCACAAAATGCGCAAAAGGAGCAAATTTGTGCAAAATTATTTTTATCATGTCTTTTTGCATAGTAAATATGTCATACACACGTAAACTTAAAAATTTGTCAAAAATAGGCCAAATAGTCCTTTTCATAACCATCACAACGCGTCTAAATTTTTGCATATCCGAGCTCTATTAACGCAGCTATCACCAAAATAAAGTTCCCGGATACTAAATGATCATAGCCTTATGCATAATTTTTTTTACATCCGTTCTTATTTAGGAGTGTTGAAGTTTTTTTTTGCGATTCGTGTTTTTTTAAACCAAAATTGCTTTCAAAACTGAGCTTAAAAAATGACCTGTTTTAAATTTTTAAGTGGAAAGATTATGTATACCTTCAATAATATTATTTATTATTTTTGAATCCTCGAAATTCTGCATTCTTTTACTCCAATTTTTTTTTTTATATTTTACATGGTTGAAAATTATTTAAAAGAAATTGAAACTATTTGCTTCGATTTTAAAATTTTAAATTGAGAGCTTATTCATCAGCGTGAATGTTGACAGTGATAAACTTGCTCAGTTATGATCAGGGATGTCAGGTGGTTTTGTCAAAAATCAGGACACCGTGAAGGAACATATCAAGATTTTTCAAGAGACCACTTATTCTGCTTTTATTGCATAGAAAACCGAAACACAGGTACTGTAGAATCCTTAATTTATGCAATTAAGGCAAGCACAGTATCGGCCGGGCTACCGTTTATATGGAAAAACAATATTAAAATATTATTTTATCCAAAGATCATCGATATCCAATGATATCATCGGTTGAAGGGCTAAACAGTTTTATTTTAAATTTGTTCGATGTCCCGATCATTTAAACTTGACATCCCTGTTATAATTGGGATAACCTTTTTGAAATCAAAACAATTAAGTGCATTTAAAGCCCAATTTTGAAAAATCAGGAAAAATCAGGACAATTTATAAATTCAGGACAGTTTCTTGAAATTAGAATAAATCCTAAAAAATCAGGGCACCTGGCACCTCAGGTTATGATGAGAATGGATGCTTTTGCCATATTTGGCTAACTTCAAGGTTGCCGAAATCACAGAAAAATCTTTAGTTCAACACAATTTTGAACAAATTTTCATCACAGAAATTAATAACATGTCATAAGATAAGCAGGGTTAAATGATTTTCCCCATAAAAATGCAAAAAAGACGCCATTTCACATGACTTTTAAAGAAATATATGAAAGTTTCTTTATACAAAAAAACATCACAGAATGCTTGGATAGGTTTAATTTGAAAAAAAAAAACAAATTTTCTTCAGCAACCTTGAGTAACCACCCACCTTGCAGTATTTGAGAAGGAAATGCAAAACTAGCCGTGCTAAAAATGTCCAAATATGAGCCCAACTACCGTAAGATAGAGAGCCTCGAACAGGCGCAAGATCAGGGTTCAAGTCTTACTGGAAGCAAGGCAAACTTTTTTTTCACATGATTTTAAAAATCAATTTTCATCTTATATATTCCCTAAAGTTTCAACGAACACATTTGGACTCGTTCCTTCACTGCAAAAAAGTTTATTTTAAATTTTTTTAGTAGAATGCCGTTCGAAGTTTGAAAAAGATTATGATCCAAGAACGATAGGTTTTCAAGGCCAGTTTCCCAAATAGTTCTCGTTTTTGAAAAGTATTTTATTTCCTCTGTAAGTGGCATATTTCACTTTATTGAGATTTTTCGACCTGACATTTTGTCGATTTTTAAGGTAAAATTCCCTTTTTTCAGGATAATTTTTCGGGAATCTTAAAGCTTAACATTCCATATCAGAAAACATTTATTTACAGGGTGGCAACGAAAAAGTGATATAATTTGTTTATTGCATAAAACCACATCACTTATAATTTCTATTCGGAACCAATTTCAATATCATCTAGGCTGACAGATTGTCCGGTTTTATCCGGGTTTGTTGATAAAAGTTCGGTACGGCCCAGTTGCCCGGATTTTATTGAAAAAGCCAGAATTTTGCCCAAGTTTATTCTTATTCTCATTCTCAATTCAAGCTAAAAAAAACAAATTTCAATGATTTTTTTTTGTATTCATGCATAAAAAACGAATTTTTTTGAGCAAGTTTCACAAAAATATTCATAAAAGGTTTTTTGGCAGCCAAAAATACGGTTTAAAATTTCTTATAAATTTTGAAGTGAATTTTTTTTCTTGATTTTTGTTGAGTTATTCCTGGGTTTTGACCAAGTTTGCCCGGATTTTTCCCGGATTTTCGGTCGACAATTTTGGTCAGGTTTTTAAATAAAAAAAACTCGAATGAAAAAATTCTAGGAACCTTATTCTAAGGTGAAGTTTTCAGATTGCCTGGTTTAATCCGGGTTTGCCTGGATTGTTTATTCAAAATTTGTGCACAGTCCGGCCCGGCCTGGTTACCCGGATTTCATTGAAAAAAATTCTGATTTTGCCCAGATTTACTCATTGTTTTTTTTTGGCAAATCAAACAAAATATAAAAAAATGTAATGTATTTTTTTTTATTATTGCCATCAAAACGAAATTTTTTGAGAAGTTTTATAAAAAAAATCATGAAAGTTTAAAAAAGGATTTAAAATCTGTCGATAAGCTGTGATGAAAAAAAAAATTTTTTTGCTTATTTTTGTTGAAAAATTTCTAGGTTTTGACAAAATTTTCTCGGATATTCCCGGATTTATGGTCGTCAATATTGAAATCAATTTTTGGATTTGGCGGATACTTGCTGAAAAAATTCTGGAATCCTCATTATAAGGGCTTGTTCAACGACGTTCAAGTTCTTGTACTAATTGTCCACGATTTTTTCTACTGAATAATTAGAGATCGAGCAATTTCAAAATTGAGTTGAAATCATGAAAATAACTTTGAAGATACTTTGAAGTTCGTAAGTTGCTATGAGCTACCAACATATAAACGAAAAAAGGTATTTTTGTAGAAGCACGGAAAAATATTTCAATTGAGTTTATAGAACCATCGGCTTTTAAAGTCAAGGAAAATTATCATAAAGGCTTGGTCTTCTTTGAGCAACCCTTTAGAGATGACCAATTGAGCTCAAAATTAGCGTCAAAACTAGAGAAAGAAACCACATCTAAAAAATCTGTGGGAATAAAACATTATGTTAAAAAGCCTTATAAAATTGGACTTTTTCAGGAATTGTTTTTGTTATACAGATGAACATTATTCATTTAATGTAATTTTTTATTGAATATTATGAGAAATTGTTCGATATTAACCGATCAATTATTAATTCAAGTTTCATATAAGAATTTTCATGTTCCATGATTCAATTGATTTTCCTTATAAACAGGGTTTAAGAATAAAGTAAATTCATCTTCTAAAAATGTGTATTATTCTCATTCTTTTGAGTCTGATCCAACATTCTCTGTTATTTTGTCGTCATCTATTTGTTTTTTTTCTGTATGTCATCAAATCACACCAATACCAAGCACTCATTCAATCATTCTTGCACCTACTCAATCAATTAAAAAAAAACACTTCTTCCAACAGAATTTGTTCACTTCTTACTCTTCCTTCTGAATATTTCTAAGATAATTTTAATTTGTCGAAACCGTTTATGAACTCTAGCAAAAAAAAAACATTTGTTACAGATTAGAAATAATTTTCATCGTTGCTCATTGTGATTTTTGTTGACACATTTTTGATTTTGTTTTCTATTTTCGTTGAGTGTTTATTCAATGTTTCTTGGCATTGTGTTTGATCAATAATTTATTAATAATCATATGCATGTATAGGAAAACCTGCCCAAAATGAGGAATCATAAAACTTGTGGACAAAAATTTAACGTCGGGGAAAGAAGGAAGGTGAATGAAGTTGTGATTGATACGGGGGAGGTCGGATGTTTTGACTTGATTCCTGCATTGCCAGATTTTTGTTTGAATTTCAATTTTTTTTTCTCTGAGTAATGCAATGATGTATAATGTATAGGTGGATGATGGTTGGTCGATGATGATGATTATAAGGGAAGGAAGGGAAAGGGGGAATGAAGTTCTCGCAACCCACCAGAGTGCCACTCTTTTTTTCGAACTTACTAATAACTTGCATTCGGGTTAAAATCGATGGAAAAAAAATCGTCGTCCGGCATACGTTTAAATAAATAAAATGTGTCAGGTTGCAAAATTAATAATTAAAAAGGCGTTCGGCAAGCATCGACATAAAAAAAACCGCGAACTTGAAACTACCGTTTAAAAAACGATGGCTCTGGTGAAGCGTAAAAATGCAAACGATTTTTTCCCCACTCTAACAGTTTTGGTTGTTCGATAGGAATTCCAGTGAAAAAATAAAATAAACTGAACAACACAACATAGAATAAAATAAAAATCATCCGGTTGAAGTTTCATTTTTCTATCACCGCCAGCTCGTCGAACGGTGGCGAAAAATGTGAGAAAAACTGCATTGCTGTTCAGCTTTTTCCACCATTTTCTATTGGCGGAACGACAAATCCGCTTAGAGAGCTGCCACGTTTCAAAACGGAGGGTAATTCATTAAATTTGGTTTTGTAATAAATCATTCTCCCGGCACCGATGAGTAACGCGGAAAGTGGTTTTTAAATCAGATTTATTTTTTAGGGTTTTAGATTGTGGTGTCTCTTATCGATACTTTTTCCGTCGAGCGATAACTTTTTAAGCAGTAAAAACTCTGAGTGTCGAAAAATGAATCCCGAGACTTCTCCTTTAAAACTCCTCCAATTTAAGACGTGTTTTCATCCCGAATCGTTTAATGATGAACCGCAACCCCTGTCCATCATCCTCGTCGAAGGGGGAAAAGGTCTCCTGTCCCCCGATTAACCTTTGTTGTAAGCCCGGAGAGCTACCCTACAAAACACACTGTCCAGTCCATATTGAACCTACCGGGACGGGGCCAGATCGATGTTAGAATTTGTAATGGAAATGTTAATTTACCCAAAACCGAAAACATCATTTAAAATACATGTCTCGTTTTCGGGAACACAAACTTGAAGCTTGGGGAAAACGGAAAAAAGGGAACAGGGGCACATGTTTGTGTGCCACATTCTACACACGTGCCTTCTTCCGGTGCCCGAATTTCGGGAAAGGGGGTCCATCGATAATGCAACTGCTGAATCGGTTTTCCTCTACGAAAATGCACACCGGGAAAGGGGGGATGAATCTGCCTCGGATAGCATCTAAACAGTCATCGGAGGCCGGCTGATGACCAAACAATTCCAATTGGTAATTGTTCGGCTGCTGCTGGCAAAGTAATGACTAAATTTGCATTATCGATTTCGATCTCGCGGTGCATCGAGTGCGGAAAGGGGGGATGAATCCGAGGGGAAAATTTGTTGGGTGCGTCGAGCTGTGTACTGCCAATGTGTTTGAGGTACCTGTGTTTCCCGACCGGTTTTTGTACGAATGTAGGTTCGTTTGGGTGCGTGTTCATTCGAAAAGGAACCTGGCACAAAACATGATACCAAGTGGATTAGCTGCGCTCAGCGAATCTGCTCATTGAACTCTGGGGTGGGTCCGAATTGGTGTGTTTGTGTGTATTCTTGTTTAAACACATCAATTTGTGCCGCGCGGTGCAATGTTCAGGTTTTCCGGAATGTTGGGTTCCCCTAATATCTGGCACGATTTGAATTACGGTTAAAGTTTTGCACGTTCAGTTAAGTGGCATAAATCAGGGGATGGAAAGTAAGGGGGGATGAAGAGAGAACTGCTGATCCACCAAGCTAGTTATTTGGAGCGCTGAATTGGCACGATAAATAATAGCGTTGTGGGAGGGATTTTAAGTTGGGAATTGAGTTCAGTTGTTTCGGCGGTGGATAAGTTGAGTGTAGAGAGAAAGAAGACCAAAATTAAAAAAAAAAAACACCACACCGGAGCTTGTTTACAGTAAATGGACTTTTCGCTGATAACGATCCAGGTAAAAAGGTGATTATGTGTGTGCGTTGGCAAAATGAGATTATAAAATGCGATCGGGAAAATGCTTCAGCGAATTCATTAACCGTAGTAATGTTCCCGGGCCGTTCAGAGGATTATCTTCGGAGCTTATTCTCAGCTTAAACAACTCAACAAAAGGCCGAAAATGATTAATTCCGAACGAGATCATTCCGTGATAAACCCTTTTTTATCTTAAGCCAAATGAATCATGTCATCCGCAACAAACTTCAAACGGGAAACTCGGTTTCAATTTCCATTTATTTTTCAATCGAACAAGTAAGAGTTTAAATTTTTTTACCAATAGCAGCAAATTTCTCACTTTAAATTGTGCTTTAAATTATAAGAGAAAAAAAATCCCCCTAAGAGGAGGAAGCCGAGGGACCCATCAGACCGTAATCACCGACCAGGATTCGATTCTCGGAAGCTCCTGATGTCGCCGTTTGGGGCAGAACGTGACCCATGACACCTGGCCATTCCAAAGTTGAAGCGAAGCGAGTTGAGCAAAAAGCACAAGAAAGGTGAAGGCAAAATCATAAAAAGAGAAAGAAAGAGAAAGAAAAAGAGAGAAAAAAAAAGAATAAATCAACAAAAAGTTACATTTTTAAGAAACTCGAAAAAAAAGTAACGAACTTTGCGTGAACGATAGCTTGAACATGACAACTGAGAGTTGGAGAGAAAAATCGGAGGATTGATTAAAAAGATGAGGAATAAACTTCAATTAGGCTGAGCAAATTAGTACTTGTTAGAATTGGTGTGGAGATAAAAATCCTGAACACAGAATTCGGATTCAGCAGATGAATTTTGGACTAAAAAGGAAAAAAAAAACAAAAAAAATGAAAATTTAAGACCCAGAAATCGAAACCTGGATCCAAATTTTGAATTTTGATATAAAAAAAATCATTCTTGAGACAAAAACATGACACTGACTCTGAACTGCAAATTCAATTGAACGAGTTTGAAGCTGATCTGAATCTGATCTGAATCTGTTCCAAATCTGATCTGAATCTGATCTGAATCTGATCTGAATCTGATCTGAATCTGATCTGAATCTGATCTGAATCTGATCTGAATCTGATCTGAATCTGATCTGAATCTGATCTGAATCTGATCTGAATCTGATCTGAATCTGATCTGAATCTGATCTGAATCTGATCTGAATCTGTTTCAAATCTGATCTGAATCTGATCTGAATCTGATCTAAATCTGATCTGAATCTGATCTGAATCTGATCTGAATCTGATCTGAATCTGATCTGAATCTGATCTGAATCTAATCTGAATCTGATCTGAATCTGATCTGAATCTGATCTGAATCTGATCTGAATCTGATCTGAATCTGATCTGAATCTGATCTGAATCTGATCTGAATCTGATCTGAATCTGATCTGAATCTGATCTGAATCTGATCTGAATCTGATCTGAATCTGATCTGAATCTGATCTGAATCTGATCTGAATCTGATCTGAATCTGATCTGAATCTGATCTGAATCTGATCTGAATCTGATCTGACTCTGATCTGAATTTGATCTGAATCTGATCTGAATCTGATCTGAATCTGATCTGAATCTGATCTGAATCTGATCTGAATCTGATCTGAATCTGATCTGAATCTGATCTGAATCTGATCTGAATCTGATCTGAATCTAATCTGAATCTGATCTGAATCTGATCTGAATCTGATCTGAATCAGATCTGAATCAGATCTGAATCTGATCTGAATCTGATCTGAATCTGACCTGAATCTGATCTGAATCTGTCTGGTTGTGATCTGAATCTGATCTGAATCTAATCTGAATCTGATCTGAATCTGATCTGAATCTGATCTGAATCAGATCTGAATCAGATCTGAATCTGATCTGAATCTGATCTGAATCTGATCTGAATCTGACCTGAATCTGATCTGAATCTGTCTGGTTGTGATCTGAATCTGATCTGAATCTGATTTGAATCTGATCTGAATCTGATCTGAATCTGATCTGAATCTGATCTGAATCTGTTCCAAATCTGATCTGAATCTGAGCTGAATCTAATTTTAATGTGATTAGATTTTGATTTGAATCCGATCTCAAAAACTTTTTTTGAATTATGCTTGCATTTAAAACTGTTTTTTTTTCAAACTTACCCTGGGTTTAAGCAGTTCATGATTTTCGATTTATTTTTTTCAATTTTGGTTTAACTTCAAAGCTTGATAAGTGTATTTTTTATTTTTTTTTTTTCCAAACTCTTGTTTTTGTTGTTAATCTCCGATCACACACCGGCATCTGACAGTCAGATTCAATCGGTCCGGATGTGCAGGAAGTAATTTTGCACACTTCCAGGTTGGCACGATACTCGTGACTAGGTGTGGCCTGTCGGCTTTCCAAGTAGCCCTAATTACTCAATTAGTTTATCTGATCGAAACTTAAACAAACATTCAGTGGTGGGTGGCTCAAGGAAGCTAAGCTCGCGGAGCGAAATTTTTCCAAACAGGAGCATGAATGGAAAGAAAAAATCCACTCACCTGTGAAAAAATATATTCATAATCTTCCATTGGATGGAAAACAATTGCTCCCTCGCCTCCTGGGAACTACTCAGGGTAGGGGGGGATGAATTCATTGAGGTGGCAAAAACAAGCACGCTTACAACGCCTAATTAAAATGCAAATCCTTGCGTTTCTTTTGCGCTTGGCGAACAATCGAAAAAAATGGTTCGTATATTAAGGAAAAATTTCTCAACCAGGACGGGGAGGAGCAAAAATATGCCGAGGAAACAAGCAAACGCTTCCGGTCAGTCTCAACACACCGCAAGGCAACCGGACTTGCTGCGGACTTACTAGAGCCCCTTCCCGGAGCAGCAATAAATCATATCGGCGACCGCCCTTCGTTGTTGTTTCGGGGCTCGCGGGCACAAAAAGGAGCCCCGGATCCCGGTTATGAAAGGCGAGAACACAACCACCAATTATTGTACACTCTCTTGTAGTCAGCCCGTGATTTGATAGGCCGCACGTGTTCATGTTGCAAAAATTTACCCTCCCCCCTCCTTCGTTTGTCCTATCGCCCATTCTGTTCATGTAAGTTAGGCCAAGCACTTGTGAAAAGTAAGCTCGGGCCTAGACGTGTGTGACGTTTTTGGCATGGTTGAGGAAAACAAGTGAATGAGCGGGGGAGTGTTGGTCAATTGGTTAGACACTTTGCCTGTCGACGTTAGGCGTTGGAAGCCAAAACAGGCATCGTTTAAATTTTATTACCCTCAGACATGTAATCGGGTGCCTGGGATTTCTCCAAGAAGGCAAGGGAAGCGAGGGGGAAGTGAGGGCAAATGTGAGCAGTCGGTAGGTCAACATTCTGAGTTGAGTGTAAAATGCGGTTCTGGTGTTCTCTGGCTGGCATAAGGTCGGTCCTAGAAGTTCCTGGGACCTGGACGAGGACATCGTTCAGCAGCCAGTGGGTTGATTATTTGGACCGGGAAACGACTAGAGAATGACCGTTTGTCGTTGATGTTCCAGTACGACGGCAGCGCTTTTGCACGCGCAGACATCCGGATGGTTCCGGGGCCAGGCTCGATGGCGTGAACATGTGCGCCTAATGGCCATGACTAGCCGAGCAGACCCCCCGAAGGCTTATCCGATGTTCTAGCTACTGCTGACCAAACGATTTGTGTAATGTTGTTGGTCCCCCGGAACATCGAAAGGCTCCCCGGGAAACAAGTCCCATTTGCTGCTTCAACCGGACAAGTGAAAATCTACGCAGTTATTGTTAATATCGGGACATATCGTTAATGTGTAATGGATTTGCACAATTCATGTTCCACCTTCTGGCTTTTCCCCCATCATCCTGTGGAAGAATGAAGGGTTCCGAGAAAAGTGCGCACCCGCACATTTTGACCATAGAAAAGGACGTTCAAAAGTTGATTTATTAAAGGCTTCCTCAGGACGAGATGGTTTGGGAAACCAGGTGCTGACATGTGTAAACAATGTTTGGTTCATAACTTAGATGGAAATCTGCATTGAAGGTTTTGAATCCGATATATTTGGCGGATGAAAATGTTTCTTCAATTTATAAAATTCGTTCAAACGTCGAAAAAATTAAGACCCAATTCAGATTAAATTCCGATCAGAATCGGATCTAAATTGGACCGGAATCAAACCAGATTCAGATCAGATTCAGATCAGATTCAGATCAGATTCAGATCAGACTCAGATCAGATTCAGATCAGATTCAGATCAGATTCAGATCAGATTCAGATCAGATTCAGATCAGATTCAGATCAGATTCAGATCAGATTCAGAATCAGATCAGAATCAGATCAGAATCTGATCAGAATCTGATCAGAATCAGATCAGAATCAGATCAGAATCAGATCAGAATCAGATCAGAATCAGATCAGAATCAGATCAGAATCAGATCAGAATCAGATCAGAATCAGATCAGAATCAGATCAGAATCAGATCAGAATCAGATAAGAATCAGATCAGAATCAGATCAGAATCAGATCAGAATCAGATCAGAATCAGATCAGATTCAGATCAGAATCAGATCAGAATCAGATCAGAATCAGATCAGAATCAGATCAGAATCAGATCAGAATCAGATCAGAATCAGATCAGAATCAGATCAGAATCAGATCAGAATCAGATCAGAATCAGATCAGATTCAGATCAGATTCAGATCAGATTCAGATCAGATTCAGATCAGATTCAGATCAGATTCAGATCAGATTCAGATCAGATTCAGATCAGATTCAGATCAGATTCAGATCAGATTCAGATCAGATTCAGATCAGATTCAGATCAGATTCAGATCAGATTCAGATCAGATTCAGATCAGATTCAGATCAGCTTCAGATCAGATTCAGATCAGATTCAGATCAGATTCAGATCAGATTCAGATCAGATTCAGATCAGATTCAGATCAGATTCAGATCAGATTCAGATCAGATTCAGATCAGATTCAGATCAGATTCAGATCAGATTCAGATCAGATTCAGATCAGATTCAGATCAGATTTAGATCAGATTCAGATCAGATTCAGATCAGATTCAGATCAGATTCAGATCAGATTCAGATCAGATTCAGATCAGATTCAGATCAGATTCAGATCAGATTCAGATCAGATTCAGATCAGATTCAGATCAGATTCAGATCAGATTCAGATCAGATTCAGATCAGATTCAGATCAGATTCAGATCAGATTCAGATCAGATTCAGATCAGATTCAGATCAGATTCAGATCAGATTCAGATCAGATTCAGATCAGATTCAGATCAGATTCAGATCAGATTCAGATCAGATTCAGATAAGATTTAGATCAGATTCAGATCAGATTAAGATCAGATTCAGATCAGATTCAGATCAGATTCAGATCAGATTCGGATCAGATTCAGATCAGATTCAGATCAGATTCAGATCAGATTCAGATCAGATTCGGATCAGATTCAGATCAGATTCAGAAAGATCTGAATAGAATGTAATCTTTTTTCTTTGTCATTGCTTATAGAAGTCAGCAATCTGCCAATTTTTGGTAGAAAATTTCGGATTATATATACGTATTTCCGCGTTTTTTCAATATCGATGCTGAAGTCCCTTTAAATCAAGCCCCCCGTCATCCATAATAGAGGCCTAATAGGAGCTTTATTGTCGAAGGCGTGATTCGATGAGTATCTTTCTGGATGGTCCAAACCCATCACTCGATGATAGAGGGGCTGGTGCTGAAATGAAGCCAGAAAAAAATCCCATACAACAATCTGACCACGTCAGCAGAAAAAAATGCGCCAGATTGGTCCAACTACGGAGCCCATTATTCTTCAATATTCACGGTTTCCTGAACATTCCGGGAGCCAGAAGATTCATGATGGCCGCGGTTGTTTGGCCACATCGCCGTATCTATAGGTTCCTACCTCTATTGGAGAATGAATGGTTCGGCAAAAAAGAAGCCATTCACATCGTTTGGTGAGGGGCGATGAATCAGTGCGATTGGGGAATTGTTGCGGGGCGAGCAATTGTTGGCTCATTGGCTCGTGTTCAAGTTTAGTACTTCGGCAGATGGTGTGGATTCAAGTCTAGTCTATGCGAAAGCGCAAGTGAACATCGGGATGAATTGCCCCGTCCAAAGATTCGCGAAAGCACTTGACCGGCCATCGAAGCTTGTTTTATTTATTCATGTGAGCTTGGCACAACAACAGAAAATCTGACCCCAAATTGAAATTTGTTTCAGATTTAATCAATCGATATTTAATTTTTTTTTAGAAATAGTGACATATTTGACTAGGATTGTGTAAAACAACAGGTGGGTTGATACCACAGCCCAAAAATTGTGAACGGATATCCGCCCATTTGATGATTGCTTGCACCCGTCTATCAGACATCATCTAAGCCGGAAAACCACTTCATATCTTTGGAGGCATCATCACAATTGTGGCAGCCAGGAAGCTGAAGAAGAAAAAATCTTTCCGGAGGAAATCCTCCTTCACATTTCGGTTGATTTGTTTCCTATCTTCCTACTGCTCCAAACTCAACCTCACGTGGTAAAGGGGGATGAATTGAGCTTTTGAACTTTTCAGTCGACATCAAACCCATCCGATCTCTCTCGTACCTGGCTCAGCAGGGAAAGTGCAGGTCCTGCGGCATTACGACAGACTTTATATTTCGTTCCCCGGTAATGCGAGACCCGAAAATAAAACCATTTGCAGTCACCGAACAAGAACAGAACCAGAAAAAAAGTCCAAAAGAAGAAAAAAAACCTAAAACTCAAAATAGGATAAAGCTCCATTTCCATCTCAAACGATTCGGTTGGGCCGGGGAGTCGAACACATTCGGTTCCCGGTTTGCTTACTGTCAGCCTGAATGTTTGCACTATGGCTGATGCTGTTCTGTCGAGCGGGAAGATGCCATCAGATCCGTACAGGAGATGGAAGGCTCACGCCAAGCAACACCAAAAAAAAGACCAGGAGGACATCAACAGCACCGAAGGAAACGTAGAAAAAAGCGTAGTCAAAATCCTGCTGAAGGGAAGGCACGAATTTACATACCAAAAGCATAATCTACATATGTTTCCGTTTTAATTTTTTCCCACTTGTTCATTGCCGAACAGAAGCAGCACTGTTAGGTTTTTGGTTACGAGAGAGTGCAGACGGCAAGTAAAAAAACACAAAATTTGGCGAAACCCAGAAAAAGGGGGGATGAGAACAAACGAAAGCGTAAAACAAGTCACTTTTATCTTCTTTCGCCCGGCACAGACAGCTCCATTTGAGTTTTGTTGAGTTGTTTTCCGATCAAAAATGGATTCTGCCGAAACTTGAAGTTAAACTTTTATGTTCCGTTGAACAGTTTGAGGCATATTTTTTGCCATTTTTTGCTTTTTTTAAAACCAAATGGCTATTTTTCTTTATTTCATGAGAGTTGTATATTAAAAATACGATAATCAGTTGATTTTTTGCATTTAAAATGCTTCATAGAAGTTATTCAATTATTCCAAAATAAAAAAAAATTAAACTTAACGGAAACACGTTTGACTCTTAACAGATTTTTACCTGATTATCGACAGATCTGAACTGGATCTGATTTCAATCTGATCTAAATCTGACTTGAATCTGATCTGAATCTGATCTGAATCTGATCTGAATCTGATCTGAATTTGATCTCAATCTGATCTGAATCTGATCTGAAGCTGATCTGAATCTGATCTGAATCTGATCTGAATCTGATCTGAATCTGATCTGAATCTGATCTGAATCTGATCTGAATCTGATCTGAATCTGATCTGAATCTGATCTGAATCTGATCTGAATCTGATCTGAATCTGATCTGAATCTGATCTAAATCTGATCTGAATCTGATCTGAATCTGATCTGAATCTGATCTGAATCTGATCTGAATCTGATCAGAATCTGATCTGAATCTGATCTGAATCTGATCTGAATCTGATCTGAATCTGATCTGAATCTGATCTGAATCTGATCTGAATCTGATCTGAATCTGATCTGAATCTGATCTGAATCTGATCTGAATCTGATCTGAATCTGATCTGAATCTGATCTAAATCTGATCTGAATCTGATCTGAATCTGATCTGAATCTGATCTGAATCTGATCTGAATCTGATCTGAATCTGATCTGAACCTGATCTGAATCTGATCTGAATCTGATCTGAATCTGATCTGAATCTGATCTGAATCTGATATGAATCTGATCTGAATCTGATCTGAATCTGATCTGAATCTGATCTGAATCTGATCTGAATCTGATCTGAATCTGATCTGAATCTGATCTGAATCTGATCTGAATCTGATCTGAATCTGATCTGAATCTGATCTGAATCTGATCTGAATCTGATCTGAATCTGATCTGAATCTGATCTGAATCTGATCTGAATCTGATCTGAATCTGATCTGAATCTGATCTGAATCTGATCTGAATCTGATCTGAATCTGATCTGAATCTGATCTGAATCTGATCTGAATCTGATCTGAATCTGATCTGAATCTGATCTGAATCTGATCTGAATCTGATCTGAATCTTATCTGAATCTGATCTGAATCTGATCTGAATCTGATCTGAATCTGATCTGAATCTGATCTGAATCTGATCTGAATCTGATCTGAATCTGATCTGAATCTGATCTGAATCTGATTTGAATCTGATCTGAATCTGATCTGAATCTGATCTGAATCTGATCTGAATCTGATCTGAATCTGATCTGAATCTGATCAGAATCTGATCTGAATCTGATCTGAATCTGATTTGAATCTGATCTGAATCTGATCTGAATCTGATCTGAATCTGATCTGAATCTGATCTGAATCTGATCTGAATCTGATCTGAATCTGATCTGAATCTGATCTGAATCTGATCTGAATCTGATCTGAATCTGATCTGAATCTGATCTGAATCTGATCTGAATCTGATCTGAATCTGATCTGAATCTGATCTGACTCTGATACGGATTTTATCTAATATGGATCTGAATCTGATCTGAATTTGACCCGAATCAGATTTTTTTTGTAAGTTGTTAAAGTATCACAGTTTTTCGATTCAAATTGAATATGCAGCTTTTATAGTCACGTTAAATTATCCCAAATACAAACTATATTACAGTTCTGAAAGTTGTTATAAATTTTGTTTGTGTTCTTCTTCGTTTCAAGATCTTGCCGTCATTCCCAGTGAATGGTCACTATCTGAACGGAATTGAGGTGACACAAAGTGCCTTCCGTAAAGTGACAACGATGCGTATAAGATTAGCGCAACTGGTCAGCAGTTTTCCATCAAGAACAACAACTAGCTTGCTTTACCACACCTCATGAGGGAGGACATCGCGGTCAGAAACAGGATCCCTGAGTAAGGGGGGATGATTGCGACGCTGATGATGGCGATGACGATCACCGGTCTTCTCCTCTACATCATCATGAGTTCGTGGTTTTGTGGCGTGTGATGATGAAATGAAAATATAAACAAAAATTACTTTCCCTCTGGGGGTGAAAACGGAGGACCATGATGGGGTTCTGATGATGGGGACGACTCAAGTTGCTGACTCATGATGATGACGGACGACGACAACGTCGACGTCGACGTCGGTTGAAAACTAATAATCACACACCCTCAATCCCTTTCCAATATGTGCTAAACTTTGCCAGCGTGTGAGATATTGCTCCGTGAAATTTGCATAAGATTAGAAAGCAATATCCGTGGGTTGCTTCTGGTTAATTTTTTGCCGATGGACGTCGGATCTAATGAAGTCAGCTCGAAATTGATCATCACTAGTTGAAATTGGTTGAGAGTTCAGCTTTATGAACGTTGATTAAGGTTAAAATGGAGGAGAACTTGTTGAAAATCATTATCTCTGATATCAAAACTATCCCAGAAAAATCGATAAGGGAAAGTTTTCAAAACAAGTAGAATTGGAAAGATTCCTTTCCCAAAAGCCGTTCTTACGTTCGTAAAATCGTTGGTCATCAAAGTGAAATGTCATGTCACTTGGTCAGTAGCATCCATCGTTATCGAGGCCAACTTTCCGGTTCCCAGCTAACATGAAATCGTAATAGAAATGATAATCCAAATCGAATATTTAGACATTTTCAATAACCATCGTAAACAAGTTGGTATCGAGTGATTTTCTATCATTCATTTACGACAAGCTTTGCCCAAAAAAAGTTGAATCGTATAGCAGTTTAGTCAATTCGTAAATATGTCTCCAAACAGTTGAGAATACGCTAATTCGACATTTACGATTTGACTGAACTGATTTACGATAAATGGGCGATCCTTCCTTCTTTCTTCCTTTGACCGGTTCGTGAACAGAAAATCTTACATATAGAGCTATAGCGCGAATAATTTCAACTCATGAGTTGGCATCGTGGTAAGATACCAGACAGACAACTCGGAGGCTGGAGTTCAAATCTCGGTCGGAAAAAATTTTTTTTTTCGTTTTATTCAAATTACTTCAAATCGTATATTTTGCTTTTTGTGGAGAAATCGAATCGTTAAAATCTTGTCATTGTAGATATATCGCCTCCACTTTTATAGCTATATGCTATTTTGGTAAGTTTAATACAATCTTTTCATCTGGTATATTCGTTTGATTAATTCTGTTGTTCCTGCGATATACCCTCTTAAATGTTTGCTGGGTTATCATTCTAAGCCTTAGAACATTTTCGGCCATCGAATAATTCCCTTATTCGGTTTATCCCAGCTAAACAAAAAGCACCGGTCCGTGTTCCTTTTAATCTCTCTCTCTCTCATCCCCCATACACAAAAATTCACAAAACTTTACAAACCGACACAAATTCTTCTGCCAACAAAAAACGAGAAAAAGCTGCACAAAGTCCTCTGTCCACCAAATAATCCTGTCCGGAATTAGTTGTCTCAGCGGAAAATTCAGGCACCCCCAGCCCAGGTTTCTCACCACATCAGCAGCTGGACTGGACTTTAAAAACCGAAAATTTCATCCTCCTCCCGTCGAAAATCTCCCCTACAGGAATGTTGGAACCAGTTCTGATCGAAAACAAAATTTGGAGAAAAAAACACCCACCCAAAACAAGGTCATTGGAAATAATCCTCCCCACCCTCAAACCGGGAAAAAGTTTACCGAAAAACCTGCCAAACTGTGGAGAAAAACGACACCGGCAGCAAAGTATTCGTGAACCATGAACCATTTTGGTTCTACGGGGGAAAAAATCGAGGGACGGGGGGATGTCCACCTTAAATTATCTTGGCTGGGCCGCTCTACAAATTATTCACGCATCCCTGATTTCTTTGGGATCAACAACCCACCACCTTTTTCCCCAAGCCCCGTTTAAAAGACACACGTCGAAAAATTCTTTTGACCCTCAGAGTTTTATCAGCTTTTTTTCGAATACAAAAATTTTATCGTCGGATTTGCAGTTGCTTGCACCATTCATTGCTTGTTTATGAGGGCGGATTTTTTTTATAATATTTTTCTTTATTTACTGGATTAGAATTAAAAAATGTTTAAAATGTTCAAAATGTGGAATGCTTCTCTTTGCTGACATTTGTACCTGTAATTTGTTTGATCAATAACTGTTTTTCTTCTAATTTTACTGTTTTCAATGCTGCTAAATACGAATGAACGAGAGAGTGTTTGACTAGAATATTTTTTAACTGCAGTTTCAATTAACTAGAACATGTTTGATTGGAAGATTTTTACTAGCAAGAGTGTTGAGGAAATCTAGATTTTAAGAGTTAAGTTTATAGCTAATTAAATATTACGCTAAAGATGGCGGCTGTCGGTGAAGTTTTCGGGATTACACTTTCAAATTTTGGTTTTCATAGGTTTTTGTTATGGCTTTTGATATAGCTCAGTTGGCAAATCTGTTGTCACCTGAGCCGATGTCCGCGAGTTCAAGCCCAAGAGTAAACATCGAACACAGTTGAACCGGATAAGTTTTTCAATAACGATCCGCCAACTGCAACGTTGATAAAGTCGCGAATGCCATAAAGATCGTAAAACGACTATAATCGAAACAAAAAAAAATAGGTTTTTGTTTTAGAAAATCAATTAGAAGAATGCTCTTATGCTTTAAACTTTAACTTGTTCACATTGACTTCTCAAATGTGCTTAAATTTTCAAAACGCTAGGGCAATGTTGGCAAAAGCTTGTGATAACAATGATTATGGCAATTGATTTTCAAATCATTTTATGCATTGAGGGAATTTTTCTTATCTACTTTGAGGACTAGCTTGCATTCTTCTGTGACTAAATTTAACAACACAAGGCAATAAAATTTACTTTTTTAGATTAATTTTAAATATTTAAATCCATTTATGAAATAAGTTTATTTTACAGCTCTTAGAGATAACTTTTTAAAATTGGCACAAAAATCAGTAAATCAATTTGTTCAATCTTGTTAAAATCCCTGAGAAAAAAGGAATATAATAATAAATAATAAAATATATTGACAAAATCTGAATCTTTGATTCGATGGACGATAATAAATAGATTCAAAATCAGTTTTTGTTTTTCATGTAGGTTTTTTGTTTCATCAGAAGGATCGGTTTTCCTTAAAATTGGTTAGTTACAAAATTTCGACACACCATTACACAAAAACAAGAACTGATAGACAGAATTGAACAAATGATTCGAATTTAGAATGTTAAAATGTTCCACAAACAATTACAAACCAAAAAAATGCTGTTCCTTACTGTAATTGATCGTCAAATGAGAAATAGCTCTCAATTTGATCCTAATCGTCCTTCGAAATGAATTCTTTCTAAAAAATAGTGCAAAAACTGCTAGAACTTCATATTTTAAATCATTATATTCGAAGAAATATATTCATGGATTAAATAAAATTTCAATTTTTTTTTAAGATTCTTAAAAAAGACGAAATTAAAGGTTTTGAATAGTGATCATTGAAAAAAAAAATCAGTTTTTATCTTATAGAAGCTTAAATGAGCAAAATATTCGGTTAAAGTTGAAAACAACTAGTCAGACAAAATATAATATTCATAAGGGTGTTTAGCATTGAATTTTTTCTCGAATTCCGAAAACCCTGTAGTGTGTGTTATCGTCTCTTTTTTTTTTCATAAAAAAGAATGATCCTTTTTTATGAAATAAAACTAAAAACACTGATAGATTTTCCGTCCAGTTTTCGGAAATATTATTATAATAAAAAAAATTGATTTAAGAGCAATCGAATAATCTGATGAAAAGATTCAAATAAGATTCTCTCCCATTTCCAAAAAAATGGGGTTACAAGAAATCAAGAGTTATTGGAGTTTTCTTCAGTCTTTCTCCAACTTTAATTTTTATATCCAGCAAAATAGCATTCCTTACCTTCGGGAGAGCAAAACATGATTAGAAAAAAAACTACGTCAATCGTTTCATGATTGTTATTTGGATTTTTTTTTGTTATTTAAATTGTTGGAGCATTTGAGTTAGCCAAAGTTTTAAAAGTGTCGGTGGCTTCAAACATGGTGTACTCGTTTTTTTTTTAAAAGTAAGAATTTGTTCGAGCCCAACAAGCTGCACGACGAGAAATGCTCAAACTTTATTCAAAATGTGATTTGAACAGGTTAAAAAAGACAGTTTAACCCAATTTTAATAAAATTTTTGTGAAACCTTTTCATCTGATTACTTAAAATTTCTTTTAACTCAAGTTTTTATTTTTGCAAAAATCATTTCATCAAAACATTAAGGTACTCTTAAATTAATAGCTTTATATTTTGAAAATTATTTCAGAAAATTGGATAGAAAATCTGCCAGTGTTTTTAATTTCTTTTCATAAAAAAATGCTTTGTTTGGGACGTTTAAACTTTTTTTCTCGCTATTCCGTTTTGTCGTCTAGCGCAAAAAGACTAGAAAATTCATTAGTTATATTTTGGATCTTCATTTGCATTGCTTTAGACCAAATTTTCAAGAAATCCAAAAAAAGTGGCATTCTCCACACAAAATTTTCTTGTTTATCCTTACAAAATGTTTTATGAAAATCTGGGCACCTGAATATTATTTAAAAATTTGCATAAATTCTGTTGTTCTTTTTGTCCAAAAAGGAAACTTTGGCTACATGGTTTACGAAATTCGATAAACCCTTATATTGATACAATAAATTCCAAGAGTTGATTCAAGACTCTTTTTGCTTGCATCAATCGATATATTTTGCCTCTTCAAATGATTTTTAGATTGACTTTTTTTTGTAATTTCTTTTTAAATAAATTTCAAATTTTGAGATTTTTTATTTTCAAACATATATTATTTCCAAGTGAGAAAAATTATCTAAAATAAAATTTATCAACATTATTGAGTTCTTCTTAGATATTGACTAAGATAATTTGCTATTTTTCGAAAGATTTGGGGTTAGGTATTTAAAGTAGTTTTTTTACTCAACATTTGAAATTTCCATGGGTTATTTTATTCAATTAAGTTTTAAATTACAGTTTCATTTCTATTTTATCACTGCTCATGAATTAATTTTTTTTTTGATATTTATGACCCATTTTGAAACCATCCGGTCATGAAATAACACATTAAATCTGAACGCTATTAACCAATTTCTTATTTTGTTATCAATTTTAAAAAATTTTGTGGAGGTTTAGTTTATACAAAATTTTTTTTTAAATTCTTTAAACAGTAAAATGTTTTTTTTTTAAATAATAATGAAATTAAATCTTCATTTTTGAAGCAAGTTTTCTAAACATATCGATGAGTTTCACAAACAAATTGTTCAATCCTGGGTTTTCAATCTGTGATAATAAAGCCTCTGCTTAAACAATAAACTAATATTTGAAAATGAATTTGCAATAATTAATATTCAGGTTATGAATTTTTACAAGCAGTTATGATTATTCACAAATGTTTGTGATCATTGACCGATAATTTTGAATTATATTTCTGGTGAAAAAAATTGATTCCAGGTTTGTTATTGTTTCTACGAATTTGATTTTTTTTAGTAATGTACATTATTTGCCACTTAAAAATATTGTTTAGCTAGAACTGACTGCTTTTCTCCAGTCATTCAATGTTCTGACTTTTTTTTATTTGACCCAAAAATTCTGTGATCATTTTCTGTGATGCAATTTCCTATAATTTCATTCAAAATCCATGATCAATTGGATTTATTATACATTTTAGATGGGTCCATTAACATCATCAATCTTTCCTCACTTTTAAAATTCAAAGTAAGAAATTTAAATTCTATGTTGGCCAAATAAATTATAATTTTAAAAATCATTTTCAAGTTAAAACATTCTGGGAAATCCGTGAATATTTCAAAATGCGGGGTTCCATAACACAGATTCTAAAATTAAAATTTGCTTAAAATTTTGTGAAATTACAGAATTTTCTATGACTTCAACAACCTTGTTCAGTTTGTGAACACTGTGTAGTTAAAATTTGAGTGTGACTGAAAAGTTATGGATAATTTTTTTTTAAACTTAGAATCACGATTTTTATGAATTTTCAGTTCATTGTTTCTTTGAAAAAAAAAATTCGCTGAAAACCTTAAATGGCTTGCTATTTGATTATGAAAAATACATTGAATTTCATAAGAATTTCGAGATATCTTTTGTCTTGTCAAACAAACATTTCTTGAACTTTAAAGTTTGAATATTCCTTTCATGAAATATTTCATTTTTATATTCCTTGAAACGAATATTTAAACTTGAATTTATTTGTTTTTTTTCATTTCATTGATTTTGCAACTGATAAATGAGAATTTTTTGCATTTTGAGATTGAAATTGAAATTTTGTTTCAGATTTGGATGATGAATCTGAAATCTCATTTTTTCCTTGAATTTTCAGCGTGTTTATAGGTTTTGGATTTTTGAATGATTTAAGAATTAATGATGTCTTCAATCAAACTCTTGATATAGTTAAGGGCTTTTGCATCATTATTGGAAACTTCGATATTTTAGTTTTATTTACAAAACCTTTTCTCAATTCCAACACAAATACAGATTGCTGATAACTGAATCAGAGCTTGAGTTCTGAGGAAGGTTGCCGATTTTTTTTTTATGTTTTTGAGTAAAAAATTCTGACTTTCTGTAATTTTACCTTTTCCTGTGAAGGTTTTCTGTCATTCTATCTTATTTAATTTTATTTCAAAATGGCCTTTTTTACATTTGAGTGGGGTAGAATTAATTAAAATTACCAATCTTATCATTTTTTTTAGATTGAAAGTCAAAAATCGAAAATTTATGTAGGCCAAAAACATAATTTTGAAAATCTATTTATTATTCAAAAATTCCGTGCAATATGTGAATTTTTCAAAATTTTGTGTTCTTTGACACAGATTCTATGGTCAAAAACTTCTCAAAATTCTGTGAAATTACAGATTTTTCTTTAATTTCAGCAACCTTGGTTCTCAACCAGGTTAACGAATATGAATTTTTCTTAGAATGATTAAACATATTTTTTATAAAAAAAATCCACGTCCTACTTTTCTTGAAAATGTCCCACCGTCCCGCTTTTTCCTTAAAATGTCCCGCTTTTTTCCTGAAAAATCTTTTGTTGCAAACTCAACCCTCTTCGATTCTACCACTTCACAATAATTGGTCGCTTTTACGCTTTTAATAAAATCTCTCCTCGATCATTTTCAACTCCTGTAATTTTTTTTAAATTTTCTTTTGCCCATCTTTGATTTTCAAAACTGAAAAGGTTTAACGTTTAAATCATGAGATTTATCAATAAAACTGTAAAAATTAATTAACAGTTTGATGAAGTTAAGCATTTAAACAATTAAACATTTAAATTCAGGCTCAATTGGAATTCATTGATTCAACAGAGGTTTTGTGTTTCTTTTTTCAAAATAAGCAGCATTTTTGCAAAGTTTACATAAGACAAGAATACTTTGTTTAGTTCTTAGTTTTAAAGGTTGCCAGGATATTTTCCAGACGTACTCGGACTGGGTGAGTCCGGGAAATTTTAACAGAAAATTTGGCAAAATATGGGTGTTTGATTTCAAAGTTTTTAACCCAAAATTCGGGCACATTTGGTCAAAACTCAGGGTAGGAAGACTGAATAAAAAAAACAAAAAAAAATCGTTCAAACGACAAATTTCTCTTTTTAATCTAAAGACCAGTGCCAAGGTCCACATTTTACATTCTTAAAGAAAGATATTTAATAAAACTTTTTTTTATGATGATAGGCACTTGTTTTGCATTTAAAAATTATTTAATTGGTTTTTTTTTGTTCTAGAACATTTTTGCAGGTTCAGGCATGTTAATTCTCTCAAATTTTGTTGAAGTATTTAAAGCTGATAAATAATAATTGTATAGTAAGTGGTTGTTCTTAAATTAGCTAAAATTACAGCATAAGATTTTTGGTAGTGCCCATAGACCGAACAACATTTATATTTTCGAAAGAGAAAGCAGACTTGCATGGGATTATCTAGCTTAAGGTTGCCAGAATTTTTTCAGCACGAATCCTGGCTGGAAAACCGAGGCAATTTTTCATAAAAACCTGGCAAAATCCAGGCATTTGATTACAAAACTGATGATAGAAAATCTGGGCAATATCCGGGCACATTTTGTCAGAACTCAAAAATTACTCAACAAAAAAGAAGAATTTCTACAAAAAAAATTTAAGGCAAAAATAAACAAAAAAAATATAACACATTTATTTTTCTTCGATTTGCCAAATGAAGTGAAAAAATCCAGGCAAAATCCGAGCTTTTTCCATTGAAATCTAGGCAATCGGGCCGGGCCAAACTGTTTCCAAATTTTCTATTAAACATCCAGGCAAATCCGGAGAAAACCGAGTAATCTGGCAACCTTAATCAAGCTGGTTTATTCGATTAAAATGTTTACTTTGGAATCTCCTAAAATAAGCTCAAAAAACAACGCCTAAATAACTTAGTTACATGACTTGCTATACGAAACCTCTCACTGGAAGTTTAAATTAACCAATTACAAACCTTTTCGAAAATTGCTGACTCTTAGCCGAACAGTAAAAAACGATACAAAAACGATCCAGAGAATTTCAGTCTTCCTTCTCTGGGCCAAAATCACGGAATAATTCAATAATAATAAAAAGAATACACATGAAAACATATTTTTTCATCAAAACACAACAGCACATTTTAAATCGTATTAAAGGCTTCCGAAAAACTGTTCATGTATATTTAGATAAAACTTGCTAATAAACTGTTTTTGGACGCGAACATAAATTATAATATCATCTCAAATGAAGTTTCATTGTTCAATTAAAAAAAAAAAGTTTATAAATTTGTGCAAAATCCAGGCTTTTTCTAGGAAATCCAGACAACCTTCCCGGACCAAACTGTTACTAAATGTTCAAATATCCAAGTAAGTTCAGGTAAATCCGGAAAATCTGACAAGCTAAGCATCACCTAAACAATCTGGTTTAGAGAACGTTCTAGAATTGCTTCCCAGATCTCCAGATTTTCTCCGGAATCCTAGCTGAATCTCTTGAATGTTAAGCTTAAGAAAAAATGGAAATTCAGGATAAAATAGAACAGGACTACTGAGCAAAAAAAAAACACTGTGTTCAATCTTACAATGAATGAATAGACGAGTATGTAAACTTGGTAGATGGTAAAAAACGGCTGTTAAAATTTTTATAACTTACTTCAAATTTCGGATCTTTAATTACTCTGAACTTCAACATTTTAGATATGAGTGTTCGCAGTATACAAAGACGTAAGTTATCTTGAGAACTCAACTTTTTAACAAATTAATGTTATTTTTATTTTAGTACTTTCTGTTAACTATTTTAGCAGAAGGAACTTATACATATGTATAGAATTGGTCATAAAAGTAAGGTTTCTAAGAGTTTCTAAATTGTCTCTCTTTTTCGGTGATGTCCCACTTTTTTTTTCGTGAAATGTCCCGCTTTTTAAATGAAACATTCTGGTAAGCCTAAGTTAACCATGATGCGCGTTGACTTGGTTCACAAATATTCAAAGTGTCACACTCCTGATTATTATTGTTGTTGGCAAATGTGTGATTTAAAACGTCAATTGCAGTCAGCATTGCTTTCCAATCCTAGTTTTACATTTCTACAGAATTTAAGATTTTGTTCACGAAATGCATGATGATGTTGCATAAGTTAAGGGATGGAATATAAAAAATGGTTTTATTTTTTTTTCTTAATTTTTATAGAACAATTATGAAAAGAAGGTTTAAAAACAGCTAAATATTCACTCTCAGGATTTTATTTTGAAAATTTTTATTTCGCGAGAAAAAAAACCTCAGATAGTCAGATATTGTAATTTACTAGTGACCCCTCGGAATGTTACCCACTTGCTCGTTCCCAAAATTGCTCAGCACTGCACCAAAATTTCTCAAGACCGAAATAATGGGCAAATCTTATTATCATCTTAAACGGATGCGTACACCCAACTTGAACCTAGGGTTTGGGTCACTCAAATCAGCAGCCGGCAAGCAAAACCATCAACTTCAACCCGGTTAGCAAATCCCACAAAGTTCCTGCGGGGCATTCGGTTAACTGCGAGCCGGCACGCGTCTGCCCATGGTGGTTCTTTGTTCAATTTTGCAGAACAACCCTCCTCGGCTACCCGGAGTTCGGGAGAATCCGGACCCTACCGGACCATCCCAAAAGCATCGGCGGCGGCGGCGGTTTCAGTTTCGTAATGAGATTATATTTAAACTATTTTAATTACGATATTTGCATCTTCATTTTCAGCCCAACTAACTTTGTGGCGCTGCTTGGCTGTGAAAATGGTGGTAAGGGGGGATGATTCATCCGCACACACATCTATGCCTTGTTTTGGTGGTGGATTTTAAGTGAAAGGGCGTAGACGCCATCAGTAGGAGGAAATGCGAATGTGTGCTTCCGGTTTCGGTCGCGGTTTTCCCATTTGGGTTGCTCGTGCAGAGAATTTTGAAACCGGAAGAAGGTGTTGAGGCGGGAATCCGGGAGCCGGAGAGTTGCTGATGGTGCCGGAATTTAACACACAACCGACGAGTGAGTTGAGTGTGGGTATTGCGATGAGCAGCAGTTGAGCCATGGATAATTATGGCGTCGATGATGATGATAATGCTTCGCTTCATGAGCTAACCTCTCCCCTTCAATTGGTTATCTTCTCCGCTTTCTTGCCTTTTCCCAAACCTAGTGTGGCGAAGTGATCATTGCTGATGCTGCTTCTACTCTCCGGGTCTCCAGGTCTAGGGGTTTGTTGTTATTCGATGCTTCATAACCACGTGTAATTATCGTATAATGTTGCCACACTTCACTGTTATTAAGGTGAGAGGCAGCGAATCCCGCAGCAACATTGCCTTAGTTGTTTTCAAGTTATGGATGCGCATTTGAAACCCAGTAATTTATTGTAAACAATCACCGGGGAAATTTGATCCGGCAATCTTGGGCCTAGTCTGGGGAAATAATTGTGGAACAGCCGAGCACTGGAATTTCATGAGGTGTGACAAATTTCATTTGTAAATTATTGTTTCGAAATATTTTGTGCTGATTATAATGGGTCAAGACAGTCTGAATTTTAAATTTAATTACGGTTGCAAATATCTGGCCGTTCGAATCTATTAAGAACAAACATCTTTGTGTGACAGTTATTATGCATTGCCCTTAAGATTCCTGTTTTCCACGCGAGACTTTTATGTTTCAGTTCGTATCACCTAAAGATCTTTGAAGAATTTCTTTGAAAATCTGAAGACACAAAAAACTTTATATGTAGGTATACGTACATAATTTAACGTCGAAAAGTTAGATTTGCACTATTACTGGCACGATTATTTTTAAAGAAACTTAAAAAGTTGAGAAAACCATTCTCATAGTTTAAATCACATTTTTAGCCTTCCGGTTTAAAACAATGTTTAGTGGTACTTTGAAAAACTTTAATGGAAAAAACACTGATAAACGAGTCTCATCAGTTAAACAAAACTGAACAAATCTTCGAATATTTTGAATAAAGTTACACTGGTCTGCATATAAAAAAACAGAGAGACATTTTGACTTGTTTTTTCAACTTAAAAAATTGACGCTCGTTTATAATATTGTAATCATACTTGCTGTAATTTTTTTATGAATATTAAGCATATAAATCTTGATATTGGTACAAATTTAAACAACTCCAGCAACTTGAAGTGATCAAAAGAAAAACATTCAAAATTCCAAGATCCAAAGGCTACCAAAATAAACAAAAATCTGCTGGAGATTATCTAGGTCATGAATAACCCCAATTTATGCTTTTGCTTTCAAAACGTTCGTCGCCTACAGTGGCCGACGTAAAATACGTCTTAATTTGAACAGTCAAAACACCAATTTGAAAATATGTATTCTTCTCCGTTCTCTAACTGAAATTTAGAGCTGAAACGATATTTCCTGTTAATATTTTAGCCTTTTAAAGTTCGACATTATTTGAATGGGTGACGCTTGGCAACGAACGTGTTAAACAGAAGGTTGCCAGATTGCTCGGTTTTATCCGGGTTTGCACGGATATTGAACATAATTTAGGAACAGAAATCCCAAATTTCATTCGAAAAGCTCGGATTTTGTCCGGATTCATTCATTTTATTTGGCAAATCAAACAAAAACAAAAAACAAATTGTGTAGAATGTTTTTCCAAATTTATGCCTCCAAAACGAAATTTGGTGAGAAAGTGTTATGAAAATAATTATGAAACATTTTTTGGAAGCCTATAATATGATACAAAATTACTACATGGGTATTGATGAAAACTTTTTTCATGAGTTTATTTTTTTATTTTTGTTGAGATATTTCCGGGTTTGACCAACTTTGCCCGCAATTTTGGTTACCGTAAAACGGGGTAACTTTGATCACCGGGGTAAATTTGACCAACAATAAACTTTTGCACATTATCATCAATAACTCAGTCTCTAGTTTGAATTGTTGAAAACTGTTTTTACGTTTGAAAGCCTATTAATTTAGTTTCAAATAGGCCAAATTTGGTTTGAATTTGATTTTTTTTCTGTTACTAAAAAATCTAATTTCAAAATCTAAAAAAAACAATCTATTTTTCCAAAGCTCACAAACAAACTGCTCTCCTGCTGATACCAAAAAGCATTTAGAAGCAAGCGGGTTGTTGAATGTGAAAGAACGACTTTTTTTCTTTGTAAATTAACAGTTATAATGCTATTTTTATAGGCATTTAATGATAAAGTTTTGATATTTAAAAAATAAGGATATTTTCCGAGAGTAAGCCCGTATGGACAAATGGATAGGAACTCTTTTAAAATCGTTAACTTTGAAGACAAAATGAAAATGGGAATAGGTGGAGGGCCTAGGGAAGTGTGTGAAGGTAAAATTTCTTTTGTATTTTGAATCTTAAACTATTAAGCAATTATAATAATTTTTGCCCCTAAATGTAGGCAGCATCATAGTTCTTTTTTCGATTATAGATAAATATTTTTAAAATAAAACGATAAAAATCAAGGTTAAATTGATAAACTAGCATTTGTAAATAATATGAAGGTGTTTTTATCCTTTATGATCAAGAAAACTCATTAAAACCTTCAGAATAGAGACTGATCAATGTCACCCCAAAGCATCAAATTCTGAACTGAGATGAAATCGATTTTTAAATCAAATTAAAAATGGTCTATCAAATTTCTGCACCAATGTTTTACGTTCATTGGAGTCCAGTACTGGTTTTAAAAATATAAAACATGCCACATTATCATTAACAGAAAAAATAATCAAAATATATTGAAAAAAGTTATCAATATTACCCCGGATTACGGTATCAATTTTTAAAACCAATGTCCTGATATTGCTACATTTTTATTTAAAATTCCCCGGATTTGTCCGACTCGGATACGTGCTGAAAAATTCTAGCCACCTTTGCATATAACATTGTTTTTTTCACACTTGTGTGAAATTTCTTAAGTTCTTCAAAACAGTCACAAATGTTAAAATATGTGAGTTAATTTTATGTGTGTTTGATCAAAAAAAGAGAGTAAAAAAAATGATAGAATTGATAAGTCAAAATATTATTTTTTCAGAAAACAATGCTTATTATTTCTCTTCTTCTTTTAGGTCTAACATCAATGTACATTTTTATATAAGCTGGGCTTATTTGAATCTAATCAAAATGAAATTTTTAAAAATTTAGAAAGTATTCAACTGTTATTGACTTAAGAAATAATTGGAATGATAAACAAATGATAGTAAATTTGAACACTAGGAGATATTTGAGTTAAGCCTAGGTTTACACGTTCTTCGCCACGGCACCCATATTCGGGTGACGAGTGTATTTCCTGGGGAGCCCCGTCACATTCAAAAAGGGTGACGCTCTTTTACTTTAGTTTATCGCTCAGCTTCGTCACACGTTTCAAATATGGGAGTTCTCCCTCTTTGCTTTCTCTCTCTGAAAATTGTTTTGGGCCCGGCTAGTAAAACTACTAAAATGAGCGTGGCGACGAACGTGTTGAGCACAAGATTCCACGCAAACTCTGGGCATAGTTAGACACGAAAATGGAAGTTTGGATGAAATCTGTTTGCAATTCGGAGCAATTTTGCTCTGAAGAAACATGGAAATTCAGTTTTTATCAATAGCCCAACATGAATTCGTAATAGAAATGATAATTCAAATCGAATATAAGGACATTGAAATGAAAATCGTTTATTTTGCTTTTGATGGGGAAATCGAATCGTTGGAATCTTGTCATTGTAGATATGCCTCCACTTTTGTAGCTATATGCTATTTTGGTAAGTTTAATACAATCTTTCCATCTAGTATATTTGTTTGAATAATTCTGTTGTTCCTGCGATATACCTTCTAAAACATTGGCTGGGAGCTTTGGTTTCTATTTGCCAATAGCTTCTGATTATGGTTTTTCTTTCAACAAGTTATGACAAAAATTTCGTTCAAAAATCGCATTAAATTTTTCATGGGACCTTGTGTTAGGCTTGAGATCAATTTTAGCCTGCAACGTGTAAGATTTAAAAAAATTGGATAGTTTGTGATATAATTCAAAGTTTTTGGCGAACCCAAATGCCAAAAAAAAAATGGAAAACACGTGCGAATTATTGCACTTTTTCGTATTGTTTAATGTTATTGTAACTTTTAGCTAAGTTTTTCAAAATTCAATACATATTCGAAGTATGCAGGTACTTCTTCAATTTTTAATAACTTTTTCTTTGGTTCCGCAAAGATGGCAAAATTTACTCAGAAGATCACTTTTGGCGGAAAAATCTCCCAATCGCTTTGACTAAAAATATAAGTACCGTTAACTGGGGGAACATTGATCACTTTTTTCTATTTCTATTTCTATTTTTTTAAATTGCGACCCAGAGATGGGTCTTGACTCAAACATTCAGTCAGCGAAACTTTTTTTTTCATTCATTTTATAATATTTTGGAAAAATGGCTTTTTTGTAACACTAAAAAGTTTTAAAATACATACTGAGGTAAGGAGTATAAAGCATGATCATTGATAGCAGAATATTCAAACGACATTAGTTGCTAAAACTAAATGTTTGATACAAAACCAGATTTCATGTTTCGGGGTAACTTTGATCACTATATGGTTTAGAGGTATCTCAACATCTTCAAAATCATTGTTTTGATGAAAATTAGCAGAAGGATTAAAATATCAATGACAGTAATTTTTTTAACTCAATTGAGTTTTTCAACGACTTCTTTCAAAAATAAATATACTCAAAAGATGGACAATGTTGCTGCATATATTTAGGGGCAAACATAATAAACGTCCTCTCACTGTTCCTATGTTTTTTTTTTTCATTCAAACTTAATTACCAGATAGGGTTTTTAGCCATTTGTTCAATTCAGGCTTTCTCATAGAAATTGGCCGTTTTTTGTAATCCAAAAATGATCATAAAGTGACCGTAAAAATAACTTTGAAACTACACCAATACAAAGGAAAAAACTTTAACTTTCATATAAAACAACCCATTTGCACCTGAGTGCTATCATTTTATGAGGAGAAGTGTTTGTTTGTGAGTCATCTTAATAAACAGATATTTTAAAACTTCAAAACTACAATTTAAGTAATATAAATCTCCAGCTTCAAACCAAATTTAGCGTACTTGAAACTCAATTCATAGACTTTTAAACTTAGAAAATAGTTTTCAGATATCTAACTTCAGACTGAGTTGATGATAGTAATCTGAAAAAATTTCATGTTGATCAAAGTTACTCCGGTGATCAAATTTCCCCCAGTTTACGGTACATTCAAATATTGTTAATTTCCTGGAAAAAAAACAGTGTCTGCGAAATAAGTCAATATCGTGTTATTATTAATTTTTATCTCAATCGAAAACGCTCACTGAAGAAGAAAATTAAAAATCCAGTATCTGAACTTTTCTTATACCGTAATTGAGTTTAAAGGAATCCTTCGATTGCTTTTATTCAATTCTATACTTTTTTTTCCAAATTCAAGAGTTTTATGTGAATATCTTTCTGATGCGTAGTATAATGGTTGCTACTTCTTTGATATATGTCAGATGTATATTGTAAATGTATTTCTAAATTAGCAGGTGTAATTTTCGACAGAATGTTGGAACAAGATTTCAGAAGCATTTTTCTGATGGCTAAAAACAAATAACTGTAAGGTTTTTTTTGAAAATCTTTTGCGTTATAAAAAGTCTTAAAGATTTTTTTTTTGATTTATTGATTTTTCTATTAAAACATTTGTTATCAAGCGATGCTCATGAAAAATCTGTACTTTTCTGAAAAGCTATTTGAATCCTGGGCAAGGCCGTTTTAAGAGAGGGCATTGGTGGCAATGTTTTTAAAATTACTTTAATCATACTACTTGAAATTATAGAAAACAAGAAAACAAAATCAATACTAGAATCGGAATGGAACCTCAAAGTATAACAACTAAGAGGGCCCCCGTGGAATAATATTTCGAATAGTTCCACTTTAATAAAATCTGGGTATTTGATTTTAATGTTTTCATCACAAAATTTGGATAATCTTTAGCAGAATTTAGTGATTATTTGAAAAAAAAAAACACGAAAATAAAATGAGGAAAAACACCTCAAATTATCTTTTTTGTATCGAAACATGTCAGGAGCCAAATTTGAATTTTTTTAAACTGTTAAAAAATCCCACAAATTACTTAAGACTTTCAAATATTCTGTCTACGCTTTGCTAACAGTTAATATACTTGGCTTTCCGTTAATTGTATAATGGAGAATGTAATAAAGAAGGTCCCAGCGAATCAATCATTATGTTTTGATAATGAAAATTTTGTTGAAATTTGAATGAAATGTAATGGGTTTTTTGGGGCAGCAATGAAATTTTTTTAGATTTGTGAAAATTACAGTAATTAGTTAATTACAAAATTTTAAAAGAAGATTATCAGTAAAGAATAGATAGTATTGAAAAAAAAAACATCTTCATTTTCATATAAAAACTGTCTTGCTTGATTACATAGTTTATCACGTTAACTTCAACTTAAACATTGTTTATCAGAAGTAAAATTTGCAATTAAAGAATAGATTCAAGTTAATTTAATTTAGCTTTGAAGACCTTAAAATTTTTGATCATCTAATGAATCTATTTGGAAAATATCCAGACACTCAATAATGAAACTTTTCACTTTTCGATCATCATTATTGGAATTTTTGATAGTTTATTCATTTTAAACGCTTTTGCTTCCTTTTTTTGATATCCTCAAAAAAACTATTGTTGCTTCTGTTGAATGCCACACCTTTAAACTGATTCAAACGAAGATTTAAACTAATGATAAAGGTTCATCTGTTATACAATTATCTTCTAGTGATGTTCATACATTTCTTGAAGATACTTAAATCATTTGAGCTCTGATTGCAACTTCGATTCTCAATTTTGCATTTGACCTTTTTTGAATTTTATTTTTCTTCAAATTTGATTGGAAATTATGATTTCAATTCAAAAACTGAATTGGGTTTCTGAACTTAGCCTCAATGGCCAACTAATGGTTTTAAATCGTTATAATCTTCCAAATCTCTGTATTTTCATGAAATTGGAATTAAATTATATTGTTTAATTTTTTTTTATTCTTAGGCTGAAATCTTCATGTTACTTCCCAACTATAATCAGCAAAATTTTAATCATGCTTTTGAATAAGCACATGCCAGGCGATCAATGATGATATAAATCACATATCAAATGTCTATCCTTGAATTTTTCTAATTCATAGAATTTTAGTTGGTGATAGGTTTAAGGATTAAATATATTGCAAATTAAATTTTGTTTCAAATACCCCTAATCATAGTTTGCATTTATGATAAGTGGTTTAAATTTTCCGAAATGTTTGCACGTGATAAATTAACAATTTTTATTAGAAGATACCAGGAACTACTTTCTATACACACATAATGGTAATTGGTATGCAACTCATTTCCAGTTGCTTTCCACATTTAAAATGATAGTTATTTTTTAGGATGGTATTTTTAAAATAAACGAATCCTTTGACCCTAGAGGAAAATTGCCCCTGGCTCCCAAAGGATCTGACGTTAAAAAAGTTGAAGGGTTGTTCTGAATTTTACTGTAAAATCTAGATTTTTTTACTTTTCATAATCTCAATAAGTTAAAAAGTGAGATCAAAGTTTTCTATCGCGAATGGTGTTATGATATCAAATTTATCCTTCGCTGAATGCCAAATGATGAATTGTTCTGATTTATTTTTGCACAAATTGTGAGAGAATTTTGAAGCCAAATCTGGGCTATAGCGAAGTCAAAAGATGCTCTCTTAACCCTCCAAAGTTCTTCGCAAAATATCCGTTTCTGTGATATTTCACCTGTAGTTTTTTGGTGTTCCCCTGGCCGTAAATGTTAACCGATTTTGATGATATTCATTGTGTAGGTAATTTACTCCAGTTACTCAATACTTCAGAATAAAATCGATATGTTTAACTAGTTGACCCAGAAAGAAAAAGGTCCGAAAAATCAATTTAACTTTTAAAATATTTATAGCTTCTGATAGATTTTCTGTGTTTAAGTGTTCCATTGAATGGAATCGTCTAGAATACATCTATCCGACGATGTAGAGATAGATTGGGGTTCACTGAAAGTTTTGATCGTTACCCCGGTAGATAGAACTTTACTTAAAAAAGACACCCAACTTTGGCTGTGGCGCTCTGTGTTTCATTATTCGATGAACCGATTTCTTAAATTCAAATATTTGTTTTATATCGTTATCATTTTCATCGAACGTGCTTGGCCACTCAAAATTCTTAGCTCTTCACTATACTGGAATGCTGATAAGGATATTTGGAATGTGCGTTCTGGTCATATTGACCAATACAACTTTTAAAAATAAAAAAACCTTTAAAAATCTATAGCTAAATTTACAATTCAATTATCACCTTTTTTTGATAGACTTGATAGCAAAACTTCCGACTTGCATATATCATGCTATTTCATTTTTGCGTACAATGGCTGTTTAAGATGATGAAAACTGTTGATTTAAATAGTTTTTTCTGGCATTTGTAAAGTGATTCTTACTATAAAATTCTGAAAAATTCATTGTTATCGTAATTGGAAAACTTTCTTAAAATTTGTGTTCATGCTGCTATCAGTTGACTGATAGAAGGTTTTTTTTTCTCTATTTTATAAGATTAATGATGCAAAAATCCAGTTCACACTACACTTAAATCGATTCCAAGGAAATCTTGTCAAAATGTGAAGTATGAATCCATGTTTTGAGATTTTTTTTAAATTTAAACTGTTTCAAAGGTAAAAAAGTCATTATCATTTATCTGGTTTGTTTGTTTCCTGGATTTGTATCCGACTCATCGTCATTTCCGATCGATTATCATTCTAAACAAATCCGAAATTTCACACTTCAGTGATCAAGTCACAAATCCATTTATTATATACCAAATGATGAGCCAGCCCCGTAGAACAACAACGGGCGGCATCACGCAAGAGATAATTATTCAATTTTCAGCTAGATTTGGTAATCCCGAAAACTCCATCGGAAACGGCCAACTGGCCGCCATTCAGGCTCTATTAAGGTGAGCGTGATATTTGTTGTTGTTTATGTTGAATTTCTATGAGAAGATTATGTACCGGAACGTGCCTTGTTATAATGCTAGTTAGTAGGACCAGTTAGTTTGGCGCCCAATATTTGTCTTAGAGCGGCGGCTGTTCAATATTCTACTCGGGTGGCTCCTCAATGATGCAATCGACAAATTGTCAATTTAACCACCCGTTTCCGCTGCCATATTAAAGTTAACTATACCTACTAGTGTTGGGGTGTTTGTGTGCCAATATAATATGTTCAATACTGTTTTCGAAAGGGGAGTTTGAGAATGTTTTCCAATCAAGCTATACTTGGAGAGATACAATACTTGGTACATAGTTATTAGTACGCAACTAGCCGATAATGATCATTATTCGAACGCGCTTCTGACTACTCTGCCTCATCCTATATTAGAGTGTGTGTTGTTACAAGCCCCAAATCTTGCCTCTTGTTATGATATGCACGTGGCGATTGGCGACAAACTTATCACGTGATTGCGTGGAATTTCCGCTTCCGCCTACGCCTACGCCTACGCACCAGAACGCCTGAAGCATAAACAAAGGCGCTCGCGATTCGAGGATTGCCAACACCAACCACTTTCGGGAATAATGACGGCCTTTCTACTAATACCACACGCTCCATTATGCTTATTATTATCATAGAAGATACTGTTATTATTGCTGTTGTTGTTGTTATCATCATTGTTATTATTATTATTGTAAGTGATAATCCTACCGATTATATGTAGATAGTTTTGGAACGCTAAACGTGTCGCGCTAAATATTGTTTTAACTGCTAAGCAAATTTCGACTAGTGAGCGAGAAAGTGGTAATTTTGACTTACTTTCCCGTCACAACAAAGACTACATGAGAGCTAAGCATTTCAAATTGCAATTACGTGCTAAGTGGTTGGAATTCGTTTTTTACTGGAAGGATCAAATGGTTGGAAATTGGTTAAATTTTTCCTTTCATTTTGATAAAACAAGATCACGGTGGACTTTGTTGAAGAATTTTTCAAAAAAAAAAAAAAAAAAATAACGCTTATTTTTATGAAAAGTAAACAAACAACTTGTTTCAGTGAATTTTTCAATTTTGTCAATTTTGACAATTTTGACAATTTTGACAATTTTGACAATTTTGACAATTTTGACAATTTTGACAATTTTGACAATTTTGACAATTTTGACAATTTTGACAATTTTGACAATTTCGACAATTTTGACAATTTTGACAATTTTGACAATTTTGACAATTTTGACAATTTTGACAATTTTGACAATTTTGACAATTTTGACAATTTTGACAATTTTGACAATTTTGACAATTTTGACAATTTTGACAATTTTGACAATTTTGACAATTTTGACAATTTTGACAATTTTGACAATTTTGACAATTTTGACAATTTTGACAATTTTGACAATTTTGACAATTTTGACAATTTTGACAATTTTGACAATTTTGACAATTTTGACAATTTTGACAATTTTGACAATTTTGACAATTTTGACAATTTTGACAGTTTTGACAGTTTTGACAATTTTGACAATTTTGACAATTTTGACAATTTTGACAATTTTGACAATTTTGACAATTTTGACAATTTTGACAATTTTGACAATTTTGACAATTTTGACAATTTTGACAATTTTGACAATTTTGACAATTTTGACAATTTTGACAATTCTGACAATTTTGACAATTTTGACAATTTTGACAATTTTGACAATTTTGACAATTTTGACAATTTTGACAATTTTGACAATTTTGACAATTTTGACAATTTTGACAATTTTGACAATTTTGACAATTTTGACAATTTTGACAATTTTGACAATTTTGACAATTTTGACAATTTTGACAATTTTGACAATTTTGACAATTTTGACAATTTTGACAATTTTGACAATTTTGACAATTTTGACAATTTTGACAATTTTGACAATTTTGACAATTTTGACAATTTTGACAATTTTGACAATTTTGACAATTTTGACAATTTTGACAATTTTGACAATTTTGACAATTTTGACAATTTTGACAATTTTGACAATTTTGACAATTTTGACAATTTTGACAATTTTGACAATTTTGACAATTTTGACAATTTTGACAATTTTGACAATTTTGACAATTTTGACAATTTTGACAATTTTGACAATTTTGACAATTTTGACAATTTTGACAATTTTGACAATTTTGACAATTTTGACAATTTTGACAATTTTGACAATTTTGACAATTTTGACAATTTTGACAATTTTGACAATTTTGACAATTTTGACAATTTTGACAATTTTGACAATTTTGACAATTTTGACAATTTTGACAATTTTGACAATTTTGACAAGTTTGACAATTTTGACAATTTTGACAATTTTGACAATTTTGACAATTTTGACAATTTTGACAATTTTGACAATTTTGACAATTTTGACAATTTTGACAATTTTGACAATTTTGACAATTTCGAAAATTTTGACAATTTCGACAATTTTGTCAATTTTGACAATTTTGACAATTTTGACAATTTTGACAATTTTGACAATTTTGACAATTTTGACAATTTTGACAATTTTGACAATTTTGACAATTTTGACAATTTTGACAATTTTGACAATTTTGACAATTTTGACAATTTTGACAATTTTGACAATTTTGACAATTTTGACAATTTTGACAATTTTGACAATTTTGACAGTTTTGACAATTTTGACAATTTTGACAATTTTGACAATTTTGACAATTTTGACAATTTTGACAATTTTGACAATTTTGACAATTTTGACAATTTTGACAATTTTGACAATTTTGACAATTTTGACAATTTTGACAATTTTGAAAATTTTGACAATTTTGACAATTTTGACAATTTTGAAAATTTTGACAATTTTGACAATTTTGACAATTTTGACAATTTTGACAATTTTGACAATTTTGACAATTTTGACAATTTTGACAATTTTGACAATTTTGACAATTTTGACAATTTTGACAATTTTGACAATTTTGACAATTTTGACAATTTTGACAATTTTGACAATTTTGACAATTTTGACAATTTTGACAATTTTGACAATTTTGACAATTTTGACAATTTTGACAATTTTGACAATTTTGACAATTTTGACAATTTTGACAATTTTGACAATTTTGACAATTTTGACAATTTTGACAATTTTGACAATTTTGACAATTTTGACAATTTTGACAATTTTGACAATTTTGACAATTTTGACAATTTTGACAATTTTGACAATTTTGACAATTTTGACAATTTTGACAATTTTGACAATTTTGACAATTTTGACAATTTTGACAATTTTGACAATTTTGACAATTTTGACAATTTTGACAATTTTGACCATTTTTACATTATGATGAAATCCAACTGGCCAAATTTTTTTATTAGTTACAGAAACCTGCAACGATTTCTTTATCTTAAATTCTTTTAAAATTCAGCGCTTCTGTTTTTCCTTTTTCAAATCGTCTTCAACAAACACACCGCAATTTGTGGAAATTATTGACCGAAATCGGTGGAACCCGCTTCTGGACAACAGCACCCTACATCACAAGCGCCTGAACAGCAGCAACAATCCGGAGAAATGTAACCGGGCAGCGACAAATCGGCAAATGTCGCTACCAGATCTGAATATCATTTGTTTTTCTCAGGAGGACCCTGACCTCCTGGAGCAGAAGTGAGCCCTCCCGCGGCATCGGAATTTTTGCCCGATTTCTTCCCGCAAGTTCACAAATGCATCGTCGAATGACCCCCCGGCACATGGTGATGATGGTGTGAGAACAGTGTCCCCAAGTGTTCGAAGGGGTTGTGATGGTGCAGGTGATGGAGGGGGTGACAGGGCGAAAGCAAAGGGTGATGATGCAGGGCAGCGGCAGCAACGGCAGCTGCTGCGGCAGCCGCCGTCGAAGCACTCGGATGGTGATGATGATGGCCCCCGGAATTGGGACCACCCCCACCACCCCCGGAGGAAGAGGACCCGGAATTGTGATGGTGATGATGGTGGTGATGTTGGTTATTGTGATGGTGGGATCCGACAGGGGCAGTGCCTGCATGAGCACCGCCAGCACCACCAGAAGAGGCAACGGCAGCCGCACTGGCACTTGCCGCCGCTGCCAGGTGGGCGTGCAGGCTAGCTAGATTAGCGAGGTTACCTGTGGGGTACGGTAGTCCGAAGCTCGGGTAGCCGGAGAATCCACGACCAGCCGCGTACGCGGCGTAGGCGGCTGCTGGGAAACCTGGAATGAGAGTTGGTTGGTGGGGGAGGGTGGGGATCAGAGAGAAAGAGAGAGAAAAGAGAGAAAAATGATGTCATTAGTGAAAATAATTGGTAGAACTTCAGCTTAGTTAGACATAAAAAATCAACATAAATCTAGAGAGGTTGAGAAAAGGAATCAAATGTAGATCCGCGGCGTTGAGTTTGTTTGATATTTTCCATACAATATTTGAAACACAATTATTCACAACTATTATCGTTCTGTTTAGCTGGTTACATTTAAGAGATAATTATTTGTCCTATAATATTGTTTCTGATGACTGATTATTTTGATTTCATTTTGCTTTAATTTTTTTGTCTTTTGATCAAATTTGTCGACTTTAGGTGAAATAAATAAATTCCACGCACATTTTTTACTTATAAACTTTTTAAATATGCTAGATGCTATCGCTGATGTTACGAGCAGGTTTCTCATAATCTTATACTTCACCAGAGGCATATCTAGGATGCCACATTCTCCCTTTTTCCTGCCATATTATATTTCTGACGGCTATGGGCTAAAACCCGGCTAACTATCAATTTTTTTCAAAATAATGAAAACAAAAACTTACTGCCCATATAGGATGTCGAAACCTCTTTAACCAATTGGGCGATCGAATTCCCTCTGCCCGAATTGGGACTTTTTGTTTTGGTTGAGCACCACTCCAACTCGATCGCGTACATATCCTTTACGGAAGGAATGTCAAAAAAAAAAAATTCCGGACGGCTCATTTACAGGGTTCATCTCGAGATTGATTCTAACATGACATTTTCGAGTTCTAGATACTTGAAGCTAAGTTATTCTAGCGATTGCTATCGCAGCTGTTGTGAGCTTGTCCTTCATGTTCTTTTTCTCCGCCAGAGGTATATCTAGGTTGCCGCACTAACCTGGACCAAAAAGGTCAGGGAATCTGCCAAGTACGCGCCGATGAAATGATCGAAAAGTTCAAGTCCAAGTTGTCGAAGTATTGGCGATGTCGAACAAAAATTACTTGGCCCCTACTTTACCATTGAACGGAAAATAATCGCATCTACGTTCCAGATACCTTTTGAGTGTGTAGAATGCATAGGGCAAAGGCACAAGTGAAGAGGAAGTGCGCAGGTTGCTTTACGGGACAATGACACCTATTTTCGTTAGTTTGTTACCCAGGTGGTAGATCCACGTTTACGAATTACATTCCAAAGCACGACAAGCTGCCACCTCACTCTAATATACAAATGAGGGTTCATGAGTATAATGAGACGACTCATTCTATGCTTCACGAATACCTCATACTTATTCTGATCTTAGTTTCCAGCTTGAACTCTCCTCTTGGAGACTTGAGGAATGATCTATTACGACTCCAGATTCAACCCTTCCACGCAATGACTCAATTTTGACGTACACATACCTCTTCTAGTAACGACACGAGGCTTGATTTCTCTGCTAACCAGACAAGAACTGACCTCTCCTTGTAACGACTCGAGGTTTACAGGCAATCCCTCCTGTTGTTGACTCGAAGCCTGTTCTGTCCTTTCGTGACTCGAGATTTGACCTCTCACCATGAATAAGTCCAATTTTTTATCATCAGGATTTGAAGTTGGACAGGTTTTGGCTGTCGTTGGCTGGTCTTGGGCAGTTTATCCTGGATGACTATGATGATTCCCGACGATGTCGTCATTCCTCATACTCCCCAAACTTCACTTGGGACCTCATTACTCAACTCCCACCTCGTACTGTCGTTAATCTGTCCTTTTTGGGGAAATTCATACTCGACAACAACGAAAACTCTTCGTAATGACTTGAGGTTCCCGTATGACCTGACATCTTGAGCTAGAGGCCTGGTGACTCCACCTAGCAATGACTTAAGGTTAATGTTCATGTGGCTCTCCTCTACACTACTCGAGGCCTTATCTCTTCCCTATCTATTCGAGGTGAATACGTAGACCTTTTTTTGTTGACACAAGATATTATCTCCCCTCTTTTGACTTGAAATCTGACCTCACATCATAAAGACTCGGGTATCCGAAAAACAACCTCTTCTCGTAACAACTCGAAGATAACACGCGTACTCCTCTTCCTTGAGACTCGAAGCTCGACCTCTCTTTTAACAACTAGAGGTCCAAGTTTTTTCTACCCTATCATGGACTCACACCGGTCACAACACACGCGAGGAACTCAATGTAACGAAAATGGTCATCTCATCGTAATAACTCGAGGCTCCCGCATGACCGCACATCTTGGTGACTAGAGGCCTTATCTCTCTTATGACGACAAATTCTGACTATCCTAGATTCGACCTCACCTAGCAATGACCTGATATTAAGCACGCATGCCTCTTCTCTACACGACTCGAGGTCTAATCTTTCCCCTAATTCTTCGAGGTTATTACGCATACCCATTTTCTTGTTGACTCAAGACCTAATCACTCCTCTTGTGATTCAAAATCCGACCTCTCATCATAAAGGCTCAGGGACCCGAGAACTGACCTCTTTTCGTTACGACTCGAGGGTAACACGCGTACTCCTCTTCTTGTAGACTCGAGGCCTGACCTCTCTTCTTCCAACTAGAGGTCCACTTCTTTAGCTAGTCGTGTATTGGCCGAGGGCAGTTTATCCTGGACTAACGCCTGTCACAAAACACGCGAGGGACTTCATGTAACGAAAAACGACATCTCCTCGCAACGGCTCGAGGTTCCCGCGCGACCTCACATCTTGGTGACTAGGGGCCTGAGCTCTTCTCTGACGACTCTAGATCCGACCTCACCTAGCGATGCCTCAAGGTTAACACCCACATGTCTCTCCTCTACACGACTCGAGGCCTTATCTCTCCCCTAACTACTTGAGGTTAGTACGCATACTTTTTACTGGTTGACTCAAGACCTTACCTCTCCACTTGTGACTTGAAATTCGACCTCTCATCATGAAGACATCGGGGACGCGAGAACTGCCTTCTTCTTGTTATGACTCCAGGATAACATGGGTACTCCTCTACTTAGAGACTCGAGGCTTAACCTCTCTTCTAACTACTAGAGGCCCAACTTCTTTTGTCCATCGTGGTCTTCAGTAGTTTATCCTGGACTCACGTCTGTCACAATACACAAGAAGGACTAAAACACACAATTTTTTCGTAAAGTCCCGAGATTCCCACACGACCTCTCATCTTGGTGACTCGAGGCCTGATTTCTCCTCAGATGATTCAAGATTCGACCGCACCTAGCAATGATTCGAGGTTAACGTACACATGCCTCCCCTCTACACGACTCGAGACCTAATCTCTCCCCTAGCTACTCGAGGTTAATATGCAAACCCCTTCACTTGTTGACTTATGACCTCATCTCTCCACTTGTGACTCGAAATCTGACCTCTGATCATAAAAACATCGGGGATCCAAGAACTGACCTCATCATGTTACGACTCGAGAATAACATGCGTACTCCTCATCTTGAAGACTCTAGGCCTGACTTCTCTTTTAACAACTAGAGGTCCACCTACTTACTAACGGGATTCAAGGTTTAACAACTTTTGCCCGTCGTGGATTAGTCAAGGTCAGTTTATCCTAGACTAAAGCCTGTCACAAAACACGCGAGGGACTTCATGTAACGAAAAGCGTCATCTCCTCGTAATGGCTCGAGGTTCCCGCACGACCTCACACCTTGGTGACTAGAGGCCTGAGCTATTCTCTGACGAATCTAGTTCTGACCCCACCTAGCAATACCTCGAGGTTAACACACACATGTCTCTCCTCTACACGACTCGAGGTCTTATCCCTCCCCTAACTACTTGATTCAAGATCTCACCTCTTCTCTTGAGATTCGAAATTTGATCACTGATCATAAAGTCATTGGGGACCCGAGAACTGACTTCTTCTCGGCTTTGAAAGCGTTACCTAACCGGCACACGTTTCGAGGTCTCCGGGGTAGTGGATGCTGTGATGGGCTTGAGTTATTATGAAAGCGTTACCTAACCGGCACACGTCTTGGGGTTTTCCGTACCAGTCTGATGTAGGCGATAGAGAAAAGGAAAAGACCAAAATTGAGAAAGTGGAAAAGGGTGAGATGTATAAGTGCATGAGCACAGCCTACCCCTTGATGTAGTATCATAAGGTGAAACCAAGGGGCACATCTGGCACACGAAGCCCAAGGTGGTTTTAGTGGGACGAACCCACTCACGGTAGCAAACAGGCGGCTGTTATGGTTTGAATTCAAATTTCCATCTTGTAAAAAAAAAGACCTTCAGAAGTTTGTTGAAGCATTGCAAAGATCTCTCCTTTCAAAGGTCATCAGAACCTTAGAAAATCGCCCAGTCCTTGAGGGTCGTCATGTATTTTGAGGGTCGTCAGGCCATAAAATATTTGGCACACCATTTGAAAATCGTTTGAAACGCTGGAAAGGTACCCATTAGGGAAAGTGATTAAGAGACAGGCGATTGAAGACGGACTCCGCAACTGACAGACCTGATTCTTCATCAGACCCAAATAGGGCGTCATATCTTTGAGAAGTCTTCAGGCCTTCATAATTCTGTCAGAGCTTAACAAGTTCTTTGGTCTGTCGATGGTGGTCCGACCTCCATAAGCTTGTCAAGCCTTTAAATCCATAAAACGGTCGTCATGCCACTAGGAGGTTCTCGGGCCTTCAAATCGCTACAGATCTTTAGAAGATTCTCTTAGAGAGTAGTCATAGCTTTGGAAGGTCGTCAGGACTTGAGAAGATTGTTAAGGCATTGCAAAGATCTCTGGGCCTTTCAAAGGTCATCAGAACCTTAGAAGTTCGCCCAGCCCTTAGAGGGTACTCATTTGTTTAGAAGGCCGTCGGTTTAGTCCCTCGGTTTCTGCTACAGGACTTCAGAATGCCTCATCAGACCCAAAGAGGGTGGTCATGTCTCTGAAAAGTCACCAGACCTTAAGAAGTTCTTTAGCTTGTCGAAGTTGGTCAGACCTCCAGAAGCTTGTCAGGCCTTTTAATCTATAAAACGCTCACCATGACACTAGAAGGTTTACGGGCTTTCGAATCGCCATCAAGGTCCTTAGAAGATTTTTTCAGTGAGAAGTCATAACTTTGGAAGGCCGTCAGGCCAACAGAAGTTTGTTGTGGCATTGCAAAGATCTATGTGCCTTTCAAAGGTCTTCGGAACCTTGGAAACTCGCCCAGCCCTCAGAAGGTACTCGTGTATTTAGAAGGTCGTCGGGTTCAGTTCCGCGGTTTCTGCTGCAAATCGTACGCCAGTCGAGTGTCGCTTATTCGACCTACGAACTTTTCCTGAAGCACAGTAATATCGTTAAGTCGGTACGGGTTTTCAATGTTCATAAGAAGCCGGATGGGCCTTCCGAAGGTCGTCAGGACTTAAGAATACCTCATCAGATCCAAAAAGGGTTGTCGTATCTTTGAGAGGTCGTCAGGCCTTCATAATTCTGTCAGACCTTTAGAAGTTTTATGGCCTGTTGAAGGTGGTCAGACCTCCTGAAGCTTGTCAAGCCTTTAAAACATGGTCATACTAAAAAAAACGGTCGTCATGCAACTAGACGGTTTTCGGGCCTTCAAGTCGCCACCAGGTCTTTAGAAGATTGTCTCAGAAAGTAGTCATTACTTTGGAAGGTCATCAGGCCTTCAGACGATTGTTTAGCATTGCAGAGATTTCTGGGAATTTTCATAGGTCGTCAGAGTTTTAGAAAATTGCCCAGCCCTCAGAGGGTTGTCATGTATTTAGAAGGTCGTCAGGCCTTCAGAAATTTGCCACACCATACGAAAATCGTTTGGTACGCTGGTAGGGAAAAGAAAGTGATTGAGTGACGGAAGGTTTAAGACAGACTCTCCAACTGACAGATCTGATCCCTCATCAGACCCGAATAAGATCGTCATGTCTTAGAAAAGTAGTCAGACCTTCATAATTCTGTCGGAGCTTGAGAAGTTCTTCGGCCTGTCGAAGGTGGTCAGACCTCCAGAAGCTTCTCAAGCCTTAAAATCCTTAAAACGGTCGTCATGCTACCAGAAGGTTTACGCGTCTTCAAATCGCCACCAGGTCTTCAGAAGATTGTCTCGGAGAGTAGTTATACCGTTGGAAGGTCGTCAGACCTTCAGAAGTTTGTTGAAGCATTGCAAAGATCTCTCCTTTCAAAGGTCATCAGAACCTTAGAAATACGCCCAGCCCTCAGAGAGTCGTCATGTATTTAAAAGGTCTTCGGGCCTTCAGAAATTTGGCACACAGTAAGAAAATCGTTTGGTACGCTGGTAAGGTATCTACTAGGAAAGTGATTAAGAGACAGGAGGTTGAAGACGAACTCTCCAACTGACAGATCTGATCTCTCATCAGACCCAAATAGGGTCGTCAAGTCTTTAGAAAGTAGTCAGACCTTCAGAATTCTCAGACCTTAAGAATTTCTTTGGCCTGTCGAAGGTGTTCAGACCTCCAGAAGCTTGTCAAGCCTTTAAATCCATAAAACGCTCGTCCTGCCAATAGAAGGGTTTCGGGCCTTCAAATTTCCACCTGGTCTTTAGAAGTAGTCCTTCCTTTGGAAGGTCCTCAGGCCTTCCAAAGTTTGTTGGGGAATTGCAAAGATCCCTGGGCCTTTCAAAGGTCGACAGAACCTGAGAAAATCGCCGAGTCCTTAGAGGTCGTCATGTAGTTCGAAGGTCGTCGGGTTTAGTCCCACGGTTTCTGCTGCTCATCGTGTGCCAGTCAATTGTCGCTCATCTAACCTACAAGCTTTTCCTGAAGCACAGTGGAAGCCGATAGTCATCAAAATCCGATAACACTGGCATGAATACTTGTGGAAAAGCTTCGTTACATCGTTAAGTCGGTGCGGTTTAATTATTCATAAGAAGGTCGATGGGCCACCCGAGGAATGTCAGGACTTCAGAATGTCTCATCAGACCCAAAGAGGGTCGGCACATGTCGTCAGGCCTTCATCATTTTGTCACACATTAAGAAGTACTTTGAACTGTCGAAGGTGGTCAGACCTTCAGAAGCTTGTCAAGCCTTTATACACCATACATTGGTCGTCATGCCACAAGAAAGTTTTCGGGCCTTCAAATCGAAACCAGGTCATTCGAAGATTCTCACAGCGAGTAGTCAAACCTTTTAAAGGTCACCAGGCCTTTAGAAGATTTTTGGGGCATTGCAAAGATCTCTGGTCTGGTCTTCGAAAATCGCACAACCTTCAAAGGGTCGTCATGTATTTTGAAGGTCGTCAGATCTTCAGAAATTTGCCATGCCATACGAAAATCGTTTGGTACGCTGTTAGGGAAACAAAAGTGATTAAGAGACGGAAGGTTGAAGACGGACTCTCCAACTGACAGATCTGATCCCTCATCAGACCCGAATAGGGTCGTCATGTCTTTGAAAAGTCGTCAGGCCATCATAATTTTGTCGCACCTTTAGAAGTTATTTGGCCTGTCGAGGGTGGTCAGACCTTGAGAAGATTGTCAAATTTTTAAAACATCGTCATAAAATACAACGGTCGTCATGTCACAAGAAGGTTTTTGGGCCTTTGAAGGTCGTCAGGCCTTCAGAAGTTTTTTTGGAGCGTTGCGAAATCTCTGGGCCTGTCAAAAGTTATCAGAACCTTGGAAAATCGTCAAGCCTTCAGAGGGTCGTCATGTATTTAGAAGGTCGTTAGGCCTTGAGAAATGATTGTAGACGGACTCTCCAACTGATAGGTCTGATCAAAATAGAGGGAACAGCTTGCGTGAGGCATGAGGAACGCCTTCAACAGCTTTAACCAGACAGCTTTAGCGTCTTCGATCAGGCGAATGAAGGGAAGCCGGGATATTTTACTGTAGACTGTCGAAAAGCTTGTTCCAAAATCTCCAGCTGCACTACAGAACCAATAAGGGAATGAAGACGCTGGAAGTCAGTGGCCGTTTCATTGGAAGTGATATTTCGCCCTGTTCTGACGAACAAAACAGGAACAGGAAACAGTAAAATTAGCCCTATTTGAAAATCTGTGGAGACTTAGCAGGGTGCAGAGACTGTTAAACGTGTGGTTTATCAACGGATATTTGAAAGTATCTTTGAAATCCGCCTGTGTAGTGATGGTCCATGCCAATTTCGGAACTGCTACAAATTGAGAGCTGCATAGCTGCTAGAGCCACAAGAAAGCGTTATACTTGAGAGAATTTCATAGGAAGGCCTCATGAATCAGCTACAATCTGGACAACTCAATGAGAAGAAGATTACCTAGTCATCTTATCCCGATTGTCGAAAGTTAAAAGGAGAATAATCATGGTCAAATGATTGGTCAAGGATGCTTTTTAGTCTTGAGTAGTTAGATCATGTAGCAGACTACAAAAAGTGTAGCAAGACTGCATCGTCGGTGAACATCTCAGTAGATAGAGATCGAAACTTCTAGTGAAATATGGTACAAAGATAGGACAAACTTCTTCGTAGTTGAAGTTGCATGGATAGAAAAAGACTTTCTGCGCGGTGGGTCTTACGAGAAGGATACTTAACTTTGGGGGAACACTCATGGAGAAGAAAAATGTTTGAGGCCAGACGAACTATTTGAGTCATTATAGGACGCGTCATCATCAAAATTTTTCCTCATCGTAGCAGATGTCCCAAGAGTGTGGCGCGATTTCGAGTCATTATGAAGAAAACTCAATCATTTCGGACTTTGTGCAGCTAGAGGTCAGGTCAGGTCAGGCCTTGCCTTGTCGAGAGTGAAGTAAAAGTGGGTTAAGCGAGAGTCTCAGGGTCTCAGGGCCTGGAGAGCTTGCGTAGGTATATCTTGAGTCAATTTATTGTATTCAGAATAAAGAACTGGTGAGACGTGGTCATTCGCCATTCCTTAGGAATTAACCGTCTTGGTGATCAATTTAAAAACTAATGAATAAAAGGTCTGTACGCCTTAAGGTAGGCAAAAATCTCAAAACCTCATATCGACCATTCATCTTACTATACTTTCTGTGTGATATTATCATTGGAAAGGAAATAAATTCAAATTGTTTCAAGTACAAACCACAATAAACGGACCTGTGGAAAAAGGGTCAATTAATCAAATACTATCTAGTAACTATCAATTCTCTAGCAATATTATCCGTCGTTCATACCTACTATAAGAGAGATATTTGCTACTGGAGGACATACTGAATGTTTTCTACAACCTAGTTCGATCGGATGTGTATGGTTAGTCAATACAAAACTCTCTATTTATCCAAACTAAAAGGTACTGGTTAGTTGAAATTACAAGTTTTCGAAATAGATCATCTAGCTAGAAAAAAGTGTACAAAGTGGGACAAAGTAGGTACTGTCCTCTTTCCATCTTTTGAAATGTCCTAATTAGAACAAACGCTATTTTATGTCTGATTATTTTATCAAAATGAGAAACAAAAACAAACAATTGAAGAACCTCTCGACTATCGCTAATCGTTATGTGTTGTTTTACGGTTCAGGTTAAGGTTTCAATTTGGTTTTGGAATTGGAATTGTGTTTACCTCACGCTTATCGGATACTAAAAGTCTGCGAAAATATTGTAGTTTTTTCACCATTATGCTCAAAGCAATCAAATCACGGTTCACCGAAGAAAGGATTAGAGGAACGTTTCTAGTTTTTCTTCCCGAAAGTCCAAGAGAGAAAAACAACAACTATTCAACAACAGAACAGCAGCAACAAACAACGAACGTAGCGATTTTGCAATTGTTTTGAAGTTGTTGCTGCTTTTACTGTTAGTCGTCGGAACTTCCTGGTCCGCCCTCAAATCCGATTGGAATCAGCTGCAAGGTTGTTGGAAAAATCAATTTCGCAAACATTAGAGCTTGTGGTGCGATTTTGGCTTTTTTTGTTGTTGTATACTTACTGTGTTTCAGATTTTCTATTTTTAATTTGCGTATCTACAAAATGATTCCTTTTTTCATTCCTGTTTTTAATCCGGACTTCTTTTTTTTTGTTTTTCTACCGGTCTACACAACAATTGATAACTGATTTGGTATTTGGTTAGAAATGGTCAAACACTGAACGGCTATTTAGAGCTCTGCTAAACGGGAGGCAAAATCTCTAGTAACGAGTACGAGTAGGGGGGGATGAAATGATTCATGAAATCAAATTGGTATTACAGCAATTAGTGTTGTTATTTTTGTTGTTGGGAAAGTTGGTCGATGTGAGTTTGGTTGTTGTTTGCCAAAGGATTTTGTTTGAAATTGATCCGATTCGGGGTTATCAGGTTATCGGGACGCTATCAGCTTTCAGTTGCCATTGCATTGGTTGATGGCGATTGTGAGCATTTGTTTTCCAGTTGATAACAACCGAATCCGGATCCGGTCTTTGATGTTTCATGAATGAATGATTGTGTATACTCTTACTACGGTCATGGGTAGCGGTGTTTGTGTGAATTGAAGTGAGAATTCAATCGGCTGATTGAAAGTGTTTGTGAAGAGGTTGTGAGTATGTATTGTGGAAAGGGGGGATGATCAATCGGAATGCTAATGGTAATTGGATCGAACGGAAAACAAGAGTTTTAATTTTTGCTCATCTAGTTTCAGGCTAAAAAAGGCGTAGGTAACGAACTGAATTGACACCATGAATACAGAATCAAGAGGCTAGTAGTGAGTGAGTAAGTGAGGCACATCGATTTCCAACGAGAAAGGTGCTACTTGCATAAATTAAATTAAATTAAAATAAATTGAATTATTATTGCGAATGCTAATTTCGAACAAGCAGGTGAATTAAACGACGATTTTTTTTCCTATCGTCATTAGGTGATAGAAAAGTTAGAGACAGAACTAGGGAAAATCAGAAGGAAAACAGAGATAGCAACTGTTCGCTGACGTTTTGCGTTTGATAGTAAGAGAAATTTAAAATTTTTCCGTCAGTTGGATGTAGTGTTTTTTTTAATCTGGACAAAAAGATACAAAACAAGATATCGTGAGCAAAGTAAAAGAGTTGGATCAGTTAGTCCAATTGAAGATTTTTTTTTTCAAATCAGTCATATTTAACGGGGAGAAAAGTGTTTGATTTCAACCAATAGTGTCATTAAATCAGTACAGTGACATTCGACTGAAGGAGACCAGTGACAATCAAACCAAATTCAAAGTGAGGAAAATTAAAAGTCTTTTTTTTATTTGAATTGGTTTAGATTTCGAATCCGTTGGATAATAAAATAAGAGATTGAGTTAGTTTTAAAAAATTTAAATTTTCTTACCATCAGGTAAAGTCCCCAGCGACCACATAAAATCTAAAAAGGCAAAAAACAAAAAAAAGAATACTACTTTTAGATTAACGTTTCTGGAGCTCGGCCGAAGATGTCCAATTGTGGGGGAAAAGGGAAAGGTAGTAATCAAGTTAAACTGGAATTCTGAGGAATTCTAGGCTGTTTTTCATTTTCGAAAACAAAATCATAACTGTGAATGGCGGACATCTACGATGGTTTTGTAGCTGAGTATTCAAAAAATAAATAACTATGGTTAGGAATGAAGCAAACATTTAGAAACAATGCAGTAATTCGTTAACGGTAATCTATAAAAAAAAAAAAGATCTATTATCAACAAATGCAGCTTCTAATGCAAGCTAAAACAACGCCAAACGCCGATGGTCCTTTTCCACTGCAACGCGCCTTTGCCTTCCTGATGCCTTGGGAGTCCCAGAGAGCTCGTTTTTCATGTTTAAGTTTTTCGGATTTCGAAACTCCACGCAAATAATGAAAGATCACACCGCAAAAAAACAGTCCATTTCGATTATTTTTTGACTCGAAATGTGAGAAAATAAAAAAAAATTGAAAATTCATCTATAAACTACTAATATTAAACAGTGTCTAAAAACCGGATATCTATAAACTACAGATGTATATGTATCAACTATCGAGAGGAATATATCATGGTATCTAGTTTGTTTTGATTTTCGATTATATTGCACCACACTTCAGACAGACAGTAACACCAGACTTCGTTTGATTATGCTTCATATATTGTCTTTCTAGGAGAGTTTGATTATCCTATGTAGAAGAGGAAACTCACGCTCACACTTTCCATATTTTAAGATAGTAGCAAATTGATAAATATTTGGATATATTTTTTAAAAAACAAACAATTTAACACACTCTCAAAAGCACACCTAATAGCTAGTATCACGTAAAAAGTAGATTGATTGAACAAATTTTCAGAATGTTTGGTTAGAGAAAAACTGGAATTTTTGATAAACGATCAAATCGCTTGAAATTATGTCTAGCGCTTCCATTCTCAATCGATAGATTCTGGAACTTTCGAAAAGATTTCTATTTCAACTTATTTAGTTTAATTTCAGTTCTCCGATTAGAATAACAAATAACCATTCTAAATGAGCCCAATTGGCTTCAGTTACGCTCATTGAGGCGATTTCTATAAAAAAAATTCTGCTTATTTCGAAACATCTTTTTTCTTATTTTTTTTTTTTATTTTCAAAATATTCAATTTTAAACTAAAAAATAAAATACAATAAATGAGTGAGAAATGATATTTTTACAATTTTGACAATTTTGACAATTTCGAAAATTTTGATAATTTTGACAATTTTGACAATTTTGACAATTTTGACAATTTTGACAATTTTGACAATTTTGACAATTTTGACAATTTTGAAAATTTTGAAAATTTTGACAATTTTGACAATTTTGACAATTTTGACAATTTTGACAATTTTGACAATTTTGACAATTTTGACAATTTTGACAATTTTGACAATTTTGACAATTTTGACAATTTTGACAGTTTTGACAATTTTGACAATTTTAACAATTTTAACAATTTTGACAATTTTGACAATTTTGAAAATTTTGATAACTTCGAAAACTTTGACAATTTTGACAATTTCGAAATTTTGACAATTTGGCCAATTTTGCCAATTTTGCCAATTTTGACATTTTTGACAATTTTGACAATTTTGACAATTTTGACAATTTTGACAATTTTGACAATTTTGACAATTTTGACAATTTTGACAATTTTGACAATTTGGACAATTTTGACAATTTTGACAATTTTGACAATTTTGACAATTTTGACAATTTTGACAATTTTGACAATTTTGACAATTTTGACAATTTTGACAATTTTGACAATTTTGACAATTTTGACAATTTTGACAATTTTGACAATTTTGACAATTTTGACAATTTTGACAATTTTGACAATTTTGACAATTTTGACAATTTTGACAATTTTGACAATTTTGACAATTTTGACAATTTTGACAATTTTGACAATTTTGACAACTTTGACAATTTTGACAATTTTGACAATTTTGACAATTTTGACAATTTTGACAATTTTGACAATTTTGACAATTTTGACAATTTTGACAACTTTGACAATTTTTACAATTTTGACAATTTTGACAATTTTGACAATTTTGACAATTTTGACAATTTTGACAATTTTGACAATTTTGACAATTTTGACAATTTTGACAATTTTGACAACTTTGACAATTTTGACAATTTTGACAATTTCGACAATTTTGACAATTTGACAATTTTGACAATTTTGACAATTTTGACAATTTTGACAATTTTGACAATTTTGACAATTTTGACAATTTTGACAATTTTGACAATTTTGACAATTTTGACAATTTTGACAATTTTGACAATTTTGACAATTTTGACAATTTTGACAATTTTGACAATTTTGACAATTTTGACAATTTTGACAATTTTGACAATTTTATCAATTATGTCAATTTTGACAATTTTGACAATTTTGACAATTTTGACAATTTTGACAATTTTGACAATTTTGACAATTTTGACAATTTTGACAATTTTGACAATTTTGACAATTTTGACAATTTTGACAATTTTGACAATTTTGACAATTTTGACAATTTTGACAATTTTGACAATTTTGACAATTTTGACAATTTTGACAATTTTGACAATTTTGACAATTTTGACAATTTTGACAATTTTGACAATTTTGACAATTTTGACAATTTTGACAATTTTGACAATTTTGACAATTTTGACAATTTTGACAATTTTGACAATTTTGACAATTTTGACAATTTTGACATTTTTGACAATTTTGACAATTTTGACAATTTTGACAATTTTGACAATTTTGACAATTTTGACAATTTTGACAACTTTGACAATTTTGACAATTTTGACAATTTCGACAATTTTGACAATTTGACAATTTTGACAATTTTGACAATTTTGACAATTTTGACAATTTTGACAATTTTGACAATTTTGACAATTTTGACAATTTTGACAATTTTGACAATTTTATCAATTATGTCAATTTTGACAATTTTGACAATTTTGACAATTTTGACAATTTTGACAATTTTGAAAATTTTGACAAATTTTGACAATTTTGACAATTTTGACAATTTTGACAATTTTGATAATTTTGACAATTTTGAAAATTTTGACAATTTAGACAATTTAGACAATTTTGACAATTTTGACAATTTTGACAATTTTGAAAGTTTTGACAATTTTGACAATTTTGACAATTTTGACAATTTTGACAATTTTGACAATTTTGACAATTTTGACAATTTTGACAATTTTGACAATTTTGACAATTTTGACAATTTTGACAATTTTGACAATTTTGACAATTTTGACAATTTTGACAATTTTGACAATTTTGACAATTTTGACAATTTTGACAATTTTGACAATTTTGACAATTTTGACAATTTTGACAATTTTGACAATTTTGACAATTTTGACAATTTTGACAATTTTGACAATTTTGACAATTTTGACAATTTTGACAATTTTGACAATTTTGACAATTTTGACAATTTTGACAATTTGGACAATTTTTACAATTTTGACAATTTTGACAATTTTGACAATTTTGACAATTTTGACAATTTTGACAATTTTGACAATTTTGACAATTTTGACAATTTTGACAATTTTGACAATTTTGACAATTTGAACAATTTTGACAACTTTGACAATTTTGACAATTTTGACAACTTTGACAATTTTGACAATTTTGACAACTTTGACAATTTTGACAATTTTGACAATTTTGACAATTTTGACAATTTTGACAATTTTGACAATTTTGACAATTTTGACAATTTTGACAATTTTGACAATTTTGACAATTTTGACAATTTTGACAATTTTGACAATTTTGACAATTTTGACAATTTTGACAATTTTGACAATTTTGACAATTTTGACAATTTTGACAATTTTGACAATTTTGACAATTTTGACAATTTTGACAATTTTGACAATTTTGACAATTTTGACAATTTTGACAATTTTGACAATTTGACAATTTTGACAATTTTGACAATTTTGACGATTTTGACAATTTTGACAATTTTGACAATTTTGACAATTTTGACAATTTTGACAATTTTGACAATTTTGACAATTTTGACAATTTTGACAATTTTGACAATTTTGACAATTTTGACAATTTTGACAATTTTGACAATTTTGACAATTTTGACAATTTTGACAATTTTGACAATTTTGACAATTTTGACAATTTTGACAATTTTGATAATTTTGACAATTTTGAAAATTTTGACAATTTAGACAATTTAGACAATTTTGACAATTTTGACAATTTTGACAATTTTGAAAGTTTTGACAATTTTGACAATTTTGACAATTTTGACAATTTTGACAATTTTGACAATTTTGACAATTTTGACAATTTTGACAATTTTGACAATTTTGACAATTTTGACAATTTTGACAATTTTGACAATTTTGACAATTTTGACAATTTTGACAATTTTGACAATTTTGACAATTTTGACAATTTTGACAATTTTGACAATTTTGACAATTTTGACAATTTTGACAATTTTGACAATTTTGACAATTTTGACAATTTTGACAATTTTGACAATTTTGACAATTTTGACAATTTTGACAATTTTGACAATTTTGACAATTTTGACAATTTTGACAATTTTGACAATTTTGACAATTTTGACAATTTTGACAATTTTGACAATTTTGACAATTTTGACAATTTTGACAATTTTGACAATTTTGAAAATTTTGACAATTTTGACAATTTTGACAATTTTGACAATTTTGACAATTTTGACAATTTTGACAATTTTGACAATTTTGACAATTTTGACAATTTTGACAATTTTGACAATTTTGACAATTTTGACAATTTTGACAATTTTGACAATTTTGACAATTTTGACAATTTTGACAATTTTGACAATTTTGACAATTTTGACAATTTTGACAATTTTGACAATTTTGACAATTTTGACAATTTTGACAATTTTGACAATTTTGACAATTTTGACAATTTTGACAATTTTGACAATTTTGACAATTTTGACAATTTTGACAATTTTGACAATTTTGACAATTTTGACAATTTTGACAATTTGGACAATTTGACAATTTTGACAATTTTGACAATTTTGACAATTTTGACAATTTTGACAATTTTGACAATTTTGACAATTTTGACAATTTTGACAATTTTGACAATTTTGACAATTTTGACAATTTTGACAATTTTGACAATTTTAAAAATTTTGACAATTTTGACAATTTTGACAATTTTGACAATTTTGACAATTTTGACAATTTTGACAATTTTGACAATTTTGACAATTTTGACAATTTTGACAATTTTGACAATTTTGACAATTTTGACAATTTTGACAATTTTGACAATTTTGACAATTTTGACAATTTTGACAATTTTGACAATTTTGACAATTTTGACAATTTTGACAATTTTGACAATTTTGACAATTTTGACAATTTTGACAATTTTGACAATTTTGACAATTTTGACAATTTTGACAATTTTGACAATTTTGACAATTTTGACAATTTTGACAATTTTGACAATTTTGACAATTTTGACAATTTTGACAATTTTGACAGTTTTGACAATTTTGACAATTTTGACAATTTTGACAATTTTGACAGTTTTGACAGTTTTGACAATTTTGACAATTTTGACAATTTTGAGGATTTCAAGAATTTCGAAAATTTTTGGAATTCAGAAAATTTTTTGAATTTTGAGAATTTATAGAATTTTATGAACTATGGAATTTTGAGAATTTTAAGAACTTTAAGAATTTTGACAGTTCTAACAATTTTTTGATTATTGAAGGTTTTTTGAGAATCTTAAGAATTTTCAGAATTATGAGCACTTAGAAAATTTAGAGGATTTTGACAATTTTAACAATTTAATCAATTTTGTTAATTTTGACAATTTTGCCAACTTAGACCATTTTGAAACAATTTGGATTTATTTCTCAAGCAGTAGATAGATTTTTTATTTTCCATGCAAAACTTTAGTGCCAAATCTTTTGATTTAAAATTTTGTAGAAAATTGTAATTCAGAAACAACAAATTATTAACTGTGCTGTTTTTTTTATTCTTAAGTAAAATTAGTTCTAATGCATTCATATCTTTTTAAAGATGTTTTGGAGATTTCTGAATATTCAATATTAAAAAGGATTTTTTTTATTTCTGCTTTTTGAATCACTTATACGGTAATAATTTTATTCCGATAAAATTCTTGACGTTTTTTCAAAATATGTTCAAATTCAGCTTCAGATAAAGAAAAAATTATGTCAACGCGCTAATCCAAAAACACCATGAATTTCTGAGATGTAAAACTATGAAGATCAGTATTCGAATAACAAAAATGTTGGAAAATTTACACAAAAATGTGATAAATTAAGAATTTATCTTTGATTTGACAACTTTCTTTTAGATATGCACTAAACCAGAGAATGTTTCTTTCTTGTTTTTTTAAACTATAAAATTGTCAAATGAAAATTGTTGGAAACATTTTTGATTTTTTCCTTTTCATTCCATTCATTCTTTGTTTTCAATTACTTCTTTTTAAGTTCGGTATTTTCTTCTCAATCTAAAATTATATTTTATGAATTCGGTCTAGAAATGAACTGAGTTCAAACTTCAAACACTCCACACTTAACTTAAGGTTTCATTAATGCACTTCTTAATATCACAATAGAACGCCACAGAAATCGATGAAAACTATTTTTTTTCTTTCGATGATAGTTCGACTACGCTAAAAAAGTATCTGCTATCCCTAGATATGTGATTTTCTAAAATGGTTTTTTTTTTCTATCTATAACTAGTTTAATTTAAAGCTTATAAACAGTATATGTTGAAAAAAAAAATATTCATCTCACTATAGCTATAACTATTGATATTATCATTATTATTGTTGTTTCAGTTACTATTCCCTTAGGTTAAAGCAAAGAGAAGGAACACATTCACTCGTTGTATAGACGTAAAGATTTGAATGAAGAAAAAAAATTGTGGAAAACTGGAAAACAAATCTTAATAAAATCACTCTTCACTAATCACAACAGCATATCTATGAGGCTATATGGTTTTTTTAAAGAAAAATAGGAAACACACTTTGCTATCACCTCCTTTGATTTTTTTTGTTGGTGGGGAAGAAGGAAACTGTTATCAGTTTCTCTTCCCATCGTTGGTCTAGGAGCAATTAGATCTAGAAGTTTGGCTGCGTTTTTCCGCGTTTTTTCTGGCTGCTTCTATCAACTACATCCCATTAGAAGCTATAGGAGGAACTATAAATTTGTTTTACTTTTTACAGTTTGACGACACTCTAACGCGTTATCATCATCGCCCCCAACGTTTTGTTTTACATCTGAGGAAAGATTGCTACTGTTTTTTTGTCATCAATTTGATGGACCTATTTTAAAATTGTTTTGTTGAAAAAAAAAAACGATCTAATCTATTGCGAGTTTGAAATCATTTTGTTATCATCTGTGTGAAATTGATTACTTTTGGTTTAATGTTTGCTGATGCTATTATGTTTGAATTTGATTTTTTTTGTGCCAAGCATTTGTTTGTTTTCCCATTCGATTATACAGTTGGAAAGCTTCAAAGCGTTCAAAAATGGTCGGTTAAAAATGTAGAATATTCGCAATGCGATTTTTAAGAGGCGATTACACATTTGTGTGATTGCATGAATGTTCGTTCTAGTACCTATCTAGTGTGTGATTATGGTTAACTTGTTTCGCTAATGGGGTACTTTGGCAAATATGTATGTAGGTGCTGCAGTTTTTTTCTTCCACAAAATCAAACTGCAACATGCAGTTTACCGGAACATTCTGTACTTTCAAGAGAGTTTAAATATTTAATAATTTTAAAGCAGCGGACATTTTAATTTGACGCGCTGTGCTTTTAATTACCATTGCCCAAGCCACTCATGAGCTCAGTCACAAACGCACATTCAAACTCAACCCAACCAAACTTTCATGTAGAAACATTCCCGGAAAAGTGCCTATTTGAGCGCAAAATTCGAAACAACCGAGCGAGCGGCAGCAGCCTAATAATCGCATTATGTTCACCAACACTACTTTTTTTGTGGAGGGAAAGGGGGGATGCAGCAAACTTAACAGAATCGCCTGTGACGGGAGTCACTCGACGCCACCATGTGATCAATGCTATTAATAGAATTAAATTTCCCGTTCAATGGCAAAACATGTCACACGCGCTCGGAACATTACACCGAGTAAACATTTCCCGGAATCAGATCGTGTAGAGGAGAAAAAAAAGTTAAAATGACGCTTTGATGTTTGAGAATGCCTTTGACAACCAACCGGATGTGCAAACTATTATTAAAATGAATGCGGTTTATGGAATCAGTTAATTTTAGTAATTTTCCCCCGTTCAAGCTTTGGCAGAGGACGAAATCACAGCCATAGATGATCCATTTTCATTAGAGTCATCGGATGGCTGCTGCTGCTACAAACAATCCGTGAAATGATATTCATCCCCCCATTCTGACTGAGCTTTCCCTCGACTGATGGTTTGTTACTCAAAACGTAGAAAAAAACCGAGGGAACATTTTTTAAAAACAACGCCCCGGAACATGGCCAACCAAAACATCCCGCTAATGGAGACAAATGAAGCTTTTTACCAACTCGTTCTTTTTTGAAAATGGCTGCAGAAAAAAAATAACACAAACCAGAAAACTGTCACAACTGCATGTAAACGTGACAGTTTTTTTTTCAACCTCCCCTCCCTTGACCGATTCGGGAAGCACCCACTGCTAGTAGGTTCCTAGAAGCTTCTGACTTTTGCGGGTGCAAAAATGGACCCTCGTAAAACGGTAAGGGGGGATGAAATTGGACACAAATTGATATGACAGTCAATTTTTTGGGTAAAGCTTGGTGCGTTGGAGGCGTTCAAAAATTCCCGGCTTCCGTTTTTTCGTTCATCCGTTCTCGAAAAAAAAAAAGAACACAAACATTTTACATAACGGAAATGGTTCCACTTTCCACTGGCCTGAATCGGCTAGTTTGATGTGATGATTTGAATTGGCAAAAAGTTGTTCCCCGGAAACATGATTCAATTTTGTTTGAATGTTTTGCTTGTTTGGTTCTTAACATAGCTTCGGTTTAAAATATAACACGGTTTTTTGTTTGTCTATTTTCACCTTTTTTTCCGTTTGCACAAAACTGTAATTTTTTGAAATTTTACGAGAGTCACTCATCGCTTGTTTAAGAATTTTGAAAAACTTCGCAATTTTGACAATTTTGACAATTTTGACAATTTTGACAATTTTGACAATTTTGACAATTTTGACAATTTTGACAATTTTGACAATTTTGACAATTTTGACAATTTTGACAATTTTGACAATTTTGACAATTTTGACAATTTTGACAATTTTGACAATTTTGACAATTTTGACAATTTTGACAATTTTGACAATTTTGACAATTTTGACAATTTTGACAATTTTGACAATTTTGACAATTTTGACAATTTTGACAATTTTGACAATTTTGACAATTTTGACAATTTTGACAATTTTGACAATTTTGACAATTTTGACAATTTTGACAATTTTGACAATTTTGACAATTTTGACAATTTTGACAATTTTGACAATTTTGACAATTTTGACAATTTTGACAATTTTGACAATTTTGACAATTTTGACAATTTTGACAATTTTGACAATTTTGACAATTTTGACAATTTTGACAATTTTGACAATTTTGACAATTTTGACAATTTTGACAATTTTGACAATTTTGACAATTTTGACAATTTTGACAATTTTGACAATTTTGAAAATTTTGACAATTTTGACAATTTTGACAATTTTGATAATTTTGACAATTTTGAAAATTTTGACAATTTTGACAATTTTGACAATTTTGACAATTTTGACAATTTTGACAATTTTGACAATTTTGACAATTTTGACAATTTTGACAATTTTGACAATTTTGACAATTTTGACAATTTTGACAATTTTGACAATTTTGACAATTTTGACAATTTTGACAATTTTGACAATTTTCATAATTTTGACAATTTTGACAATTTTGACAATTTTGACAATTTTGACAATTTTGACAATTTTGACAATTTTGACAATTTTGACAATTTTGACAATTTTGACAATTTTGACAATTTTGACAATTTTGACAATTTTGACAATTTTGACAATTTTGAACATTTTGACAATTTTGTCAATTTTGACAATTTTGACAATTTTGACAATTTTGACAATTTTGACAATTTTGACAATTTTGACAATTTTGACAATTTTGACAATTTTGACAATTTTGACAATTTTGACAATTTTGACAATTTTGACAATTTTGACAATTTTGACAATTTTGACAATTTTGACAATTTTGACAATTTTGACAATTTTGACAATTTTGACAATTTTGACAATTTTGACAATTTTGACAATTTTGACAATTATGACAATTTTAACAATTTTGACAATTTTGACAATTTTAACAATTTTAACAATTTTGACAATTTTTTTAACTCTGAAAATTTTTACGACAGTTTTATATTTGTCGCTAATTCTTCTTTTTTAGTATTTTTTCTCGCTTCTTATCGATTGATTATATTAATGATTTTTTTAAATTTCACATAAATACTTTTTATTGTTTCATGTCCAGCCTTTTTTTGAAAAGCAATGGAAAATAGTTTTTTTGACGGAAAACATATTTAAATTCGCTAAACTTTTGATACTTAAAACATGCCAACAACAGCGTCAAGAAAAAATGGTTCAAACGGGGAATCATCCCACTTTGTTGTGTCGAACTTTCAAGTTGCACAGCATTGCAAGGTTTGAAAGCAAGCAAAAAAGGAAGGATGAAAGCAAATTTCTTCAACAGGGAAAACTTTAGCCGATTAAAGTTTGCACCAGCCATTACTCGTCAACCCTCCTTTTCCCCCAAACCTTACACTTTTCCGCTTAAAACGTTTTTTGAAGTCGTTCGATGGCCATACACGAGATTTTCTTTTAATCACTTTCCGCAAGATTTTGGTGTGGCATCCTACCTCAAAAAAATAAAATTACCAGAATAAAAAATTAAACTTAATCCTTCGCTGTTAATATGGAAAAAGTGGAGGGAAAAAATTAGTAGAGAAAAGATTGCCGGGAAGTGATGATTTTCTGGAGAGGTTTTTCTCCCAGGCGCGCCATACATGCGGTGGTGGGCCAAAACTTTACCGGTAGAAATTTGTTACCGGGGTGTTTTGGGATAAGCAAAAAGCAGGAAGCTCCTCTGATACTGGTACTGCTTCCTCTTAGGGAAAAAGCTTGTTGAACGGTAATGATGCAAGTAATTATACACCCCGGGATGGAGCGAAATCTTCTAGCGAGTTTGCTGTAAGAAGGTAGAAGAAATTGATTGAGGTTTCCTTTGGATTTTTTTGAATGCTTCAGATAATCTGAATTTTTTCTAGTGATTTTTATTAATTTATGAAGACAACTAGACTACTCTCAAGGAGAAAGGGGGGATGATTAAGCAAAAAAATGCAGCCCCATGATTTTGATTAAAAATATTGTAATGAATTTTTATTTTGTTTATAATAAAATTGAAAAAAACATAGTTTGAACAGATATCTTTAAAATAATTTCCAAAGTTTCTCAAAAAATCAATTAAAAAAATTCTTTATCACAAATTTAAATTTGCACTTTGAAACTCTTTTTGAAAGTTTCCTTACTCACTCATAACTCCCATTGAAAAAAAATTTCTCATAAAGTGTATTAACATGCATTGTCTGCATAACAACCACTCCGGGAAAGGGGGGATGATTTTTTCAAGGAAGAAACAACTGCAACCTTACTATGCAACATGCCGCCGTCGATGTTGCGGAAGGGTGAAACTTTTTCCCATCAAATTTGTCACACAAAGAGCCGTTTTCCTAGAACGCACATTTACATGCAACCACACATTTCGTTCAGAAAACATCTCCTAAGGGTAAGGTGAACTAGTGTCTTTTTTTTTCTTCTGTTGTTTTCTGCCTTCAACACGATATGCACATTTGCCCCGGTTGTTTTTCTTCTGTGAAGTTACACAATTTATTGGATTGGATTTTTCTCGCCTTTGGTGCTTTTATTTGCAAACTAGAATCTACGATTTGTATTGTTTTTCCCCCTTATACCCTTTCGTTTTCCCTTTTCCTTTGCCTAGGAGCAAGATGTTTGCACAATCTGACTTGACTCGAAGTGTCGACGAGATTTGTTCCGTTTGTTTCCAAGTGCAGATAAGCGCCTTCAGTCACTCTGCTGACGCATTTCATTACTCCTTTGGTTCTCTTCTAGGAAGGCATATTTCCCTCCTCTTCTCTAGTTTAGTTTGTGCTTGCACTATATTTTATTTTCATCGTTCTCGTTGTGTTTTATTTTTGTATTTTTTCTGTCGTTGTTTTTGTTGATTTCTGCAAGCACAAACAAAGCCGATGAAACTCGTAAAAATCCCAACAGTTGCTTGCTTATCCGTTTATTGGGTTTTTTCTCTCTCACTATTCTGCCTTACTTTAACCCACAACACGCTAAAACTTGGTACCTCAAGCTAACTTAGGTCCGCACCACTGCTTGAAGACGGCGGAGTTTTTATTTTTCTTTAAGATCTTAACTCATTTATTTACACACTTACTATTATCATTTGTGAGAAGCATGGAAGCTTCCCGGTGAACGTTTCACAATTTCGATTGAGTGGTGCTGCTGCTGCTTTTTTTTCTTGAAGAAAGTTTCTTCCTACGTTTGCTGCTACTTCTATTTATCTTCCGCAGCTGTCTTGTTTTTACATTTTTCTCATATAAGACTTGGCCCGGAGCGCAGTTTGTCACTCATACTACAAACCCCTATAAGAGTGACAGGCAGCGGTCCGACTTCCAGTAATGAGACACTGAGTGATATTAGAGTTGACCCCCCATCTTTTTTCCCACCCCCTCCACATTTTGGGGAGGAAACCAGAGAAATGGGTCAAAAAGATTAGCCAAAGATAAACTAGCCGCTTGATCAATTAAATGGAATTAGTTAATTTCGGTGTGTGTGTCTTTTTAGTTTGTTTTATTTTTCGTTTTATTCATCTTTCCTGGAAACGGGCATTCCGAGAGAATTTTTGGAAAGAACGGAAAAAAACGGCTCCTATTCCCGCGTATCGAAGGTTTTTGCCAGTTTTGTTTAACTTTTCGCTCAGCAAACAAACAAAGAAGCAAGAGTCTTGTATTTCCGAAGAAAAACAACAACCCTACACAGCAACCACCCACGCAGGCCACCATTTCAGGGAGCGCTAATTTTGCCACTGCCATTACTGATCTACCGCTTTCTCATTCATTAATCCAAAAGAATTTCCTAGGGAAGATATTCAAAAAAACTCGCTCCAGGTATCGATTTTTACAATTGCTACCCCTTCCTCTTTTTTCTTTAGAAATATACAAAAACTCATCATTTCGATGCCACCTGATGGAAGCAGGAGGAATAATTATGACTACTCTAATCCTGATCGTTAAAAAAAAACATCAAAATTCTCACTGTTTTAAAGCGAATATCAGTGTTTTTAAGTAAAATTTGGATTAAAAAAAACATTAAAACAATCTTCAAAACAAACCAACAATATCAGAAAACCGTTACCTTTTGATGATTTGTGTGAGGGCAGCGGATTGGAAAAGTTTCCAATTCGAAGGAGATTTGTTCCCGACCATTGTTAATGTTTCCCCCAAGGTTCTAAAAGATTCTACATTGGGAAGCAAAAGAAAGGTAGGGAAAGGGCCCATCAACAAAAAGCAAAATCATCCCCTTCCTCCACTCCATCAATGGGCAGCATCATCATCATCGAAGTGAACCTTACAAAGATTCCCCGGGAGAAAGATGATTAAAAAACTTTTCCACTTGACCGATTCATCGACAGCTGATTGAAGCTGAAGAAAGGAAAAAAAAATGGAAAGAAGGTAGGGTCGAAAGCCATTTTGTTTTTTTTTTTTTTGTTTCCTGGAGCTGTGTCTTGGTTTTTCTTTTTTTGTAGAAGAGGGTTTCCTTCGTCCATCATCGAATTAAAATAGGCTGAGCCGAGATAACGGTTATCAACTAATATCTTTCGTTCGAAAACGTTTGATAAGGTCAAATGGGCTCTAACTAACTATGTTATCGGGGAAAGGAAGACCTCGGCCAGGTTGACTTAAAAGAAAAAACTTGAATGAAGTCCTGTTCCTGTTCTACTACGGCGATGGTGTATAAATCTTCTATCGAATCACTACTGGCGTAAGCAGTCTTTCCAGTTTCTTGATTTTTTTTTTGGTTCCTTTTTGCATTTGGGAATGTACCTTTAATTTACAGTAGGTGTGTCTGAGGAAAAAAAATTTTTTTTTTATTATTTTACTATATTTTTGCACAGTTAGAAAGCTAAAATCTTTCCTTTTCATTTTTACCTCAATTTCAAATAATAAAGGAAGGATTAAATATAAAGTTGCCTGATTGTTTCAGCACTTGTCAAATCTGGCATAATCCAGACATTTGATTTCAAAATTGACTTCTAAAATTTAGGGAAATATCCGGGAAAATTTTGTCAAAATCCAGAAATTATTCAACAAAAATTAAAAAAAATGAAAAAAAATTCATCAATATTTATCAATAGATTTTATACCGGATTTAAGGCTTGCAAAAAACCTTTCAGGAATATTTTTATAAAATATGCTTAAAACATTTCGTTTTGGAAGCAAAAATAAAAGAATTCTACTACACACTTTGTTATTTTTTAATTGATTTACCAAACATAGTGAATGAACCCGGGCAAAATCGGGCCTTTTTATCTAAAACTTGGACTACCAAGTTGGGCCGAACTGTTCCTAAATTCATATTGAATATACAGGACAACCTGGATAAAACTGGGCAATTTGTTAACACAAATCTCATACCATGAAATTTTTTTTTGATTATTTCAACCATGTTTTGAACAAACACGCATTTAATTCTCTTTTTAAACATTCCTTTGTCCTAATTTGCTATCATTTTCGAATGCATATGTGTTCAGAGGTGTTCCTGTTTGGAAGAATGAAAATTAATTTGACTTCATGGTATTTTTAAAAGGAAACTCTGATAAGTTCTAGCTACAAAAAGTATTTCTAGGTTGAATGTGACTTGAATTAATCTGTTTAAATTATGTTATTTTTAGCTATTTTCTTAGTAAAGCAATTATCTCTGCTTGAATAAAAATTAATTTCAAATAAAATTTTGAAGTCAGATTGAACTTGAGACTTGGTGATAACATTCATCATTTATTTGACTGGAGGTTTTTGCCCTTTTCTCTAGCATAGGTATTTTTACAATAAAAAATTGGTATAAAATTACTCGTTTGGAATCATTTCATTATAAGAAAATCAAAAACTCTTCTCAATGTTTCAATGCTGATCGTATTGTAATGACGATGGAGCTTTTTATTGAGGAGCTTTGAAAAATTCAAAAAAGTTAAACTTTTTATAATTTAATAGAAACCTGCTCAAATTTGTTCACAATTGATTATCGATTAGTACTTTTTTATTGAGTCAAATCGCTATATTTGCAGAAATTAAAAAAAAATCATGTCAGATGTTATAGTATTCCGAAAAAGTAGAATATTTGGCTATTTTGGGCCTTTTTTTTCTTTTGCTTCGTTATTTTTTAAAAATATTACATAAAACGAAAATGACCATTGGTATGGTTTAAGCCGTTTTAAAGGCAGTTTTATAAATAGTTATATTCTGGATTAAAACAAAAATTTATTTTATCTTAGATACCAAATCGAAACAGGCCAATCAATATGCAAAGTTTAGAAGTATTCCCAAAACAGTAGACTCATATATTGATTAGATCAAAGCAATTGCAGCTGAATAACTGAAAACAATATTTGTGAGATTTACAAAAGATGCAAATATCTGGTTAACAAAATATGGGGAAAAATGGTAACACAGAGCGACGTTTCTAACATCCAAGATCTTGGATTGCCCCAGTTAACCCAAGGTCCACGATACTCCACTCTTCCCTATTCAAACAACGTACAATTTTTCAATTTTTTTCAACTCGCGGTGAAAAAATCTTACCCATTTATGTTTTTGTTTAAATATTCATGTTATAGAATTTTGGTAAACAATAAATAAAAATTGAAAACAGTATTTTTTCCACCTCTGTAATAACATTTATTAGAGGAAGCGTGAAGTGAATCCCCTTCAGAGAAAAATACTTGATCAAAAATTTCACAAATGTGTTTATCAAATTTATATCTACATGAGCAGTTATCTGTTTTCTCAACATTCAAGTACATTATTTGTATAATCCATTTCCAGAAAATCGTTTAAAGATTTTATTTTATTAATGAAAGTAATTTATATTTTAAAAAATCAAACCATGCAGATTCAATGCGCTTATATGTATGTATTTTTTAGAAATTCTGCATTATTCTGCAAAAACTTATAGTTATTAATCATCAATGAAGAAACTTTACAAAAATCTAAGTAATGAAATAATAAATATAACATGCACCAAAAAAATCTTATCGTGAAATCACAGAAATTTGATGGTTTGTAGCCTGAATTTTTTTATGACATTTTGAGACATTGGAAACAAGATTTTGATTCCATTTTTAAATCGAAGATGGCTTCTCCCATCTAATTTCAACATGCTTTAAATGACTAAAAATTGCATGAAACACTTACAAAGGACTCAATTGGTAGAAGTCGAATTTTTGTGTCTGAAGCTATGGTACACCACCTTAAAATCCATGAAGGCTTTCGATCAACTTTAAAATATTGTACTTGTTGAATTTCAAAAATTGCTAAATTGTAAAATATTGCGATCTAATAAAACTATGACAAAAATATTACAAAACTTTGTAAAAATACGGAAAAAATATGATAATATTATGAAGATAAACATGAGAAATGAATGAGAATGACAAAATTCAGAAACAACAAAAGAAAAATTTAGCAAAATATGACAAGTTAAAAAAAATGACGATAGAAAAGAAAATTTAAAAAATAAGACAAATGCCCAAACTCGACAATTAAGAAAAACTGACAAAACTAAATAAAACTACAAATATAGTAAGAATACATGACTACTTTAATATCTTATAAAAATGACAAACAGGACAAAATTTGACAAAAAATGACAGAAATCTGACTATAACAGAAGTATTACAAATGTGATAATAAAACGACAAAAATGTGTCAAAGTTATGACAAAAATTTGACAAAACATTGTCAAAAAAGAACAAAGTTGTGACAAAAAAGTTGACCAAGCTTTGTTTTAGTTCTGTCAGATTTTTGTCATTTTATTGTCAACTTTTGTCCAAATTTTTTTCTTCACTTGTCGTATTTTTGTTATTGTTCGGCGAATTTTTTTTCATTCGATTGTCAAAATTTTTAACGACTTATTTTTGTTCCGATTATAGTCGTTTATGTCATTCACGACTGATTTCAACGGTGCAGTTTGCGAAAAATTACTGAAAAACTTATGGGGTACATTTATGTTCAATGTTTACTCTTGTATTCAATCTCATGGACATCGGCTCAGGAGGAAACTGATTAACCATCTGAGTTACAAATATAAAATACTCATAGTTTTGTCTTAATTTTGCCAGGTTTTGTCATTATTTCGTTATATTTTCATCAAGTTTGTCACATGACAAAATTATGAAAAAAATTGAGAAAAATGTAACACAAATTTGAAAAATATTACAAATTAATTTAAAAAAAAAAGAATATGACAGATGGTAGAAATTTTAAAAACAAATGGAGAACAAAACTGACAAACCTATAAGCAAAAATTACAATATGACAAATGTGATAAAAATATGCCAACTATAAAAACCCATGAAAAATTACAAACAGGACAAAAAAAAATTGGCAATAAAATGACTGATATTTGAACAAAAGTATTACAAATGTCATAAAAATATGACAAAAATATGGCAAAAAAACAATAAAAATATGACAAAAATGCTACAAAACAATAAAAAAACTAAATTATGACGAAAAATTAACAAAGGTTTGTTTCAAATCTGTTAAGTTTTGCTGGAAATTTTTGTCATAATTTTGTTATTTTTTTATTTGTCGTATTTTTATCATTGCCCTTTCAGACTTTTTTATTCATTTGACTGTCAAATTTTTTTCATACTTTCGACTTTTTTGTTTGCTAGTCGTTTAAGTCGTCGGAACAGGAGGAAACTTACTTTCCCACTGAGCTATATCACAAGTTTATAGTTTTGTCTTAGTTTTGTCATTTTGATGTCATATTTCGACATTATATTGTCATATTTTTGTCACATTTGTTATGTTTTTTGTAAAATATTTATAATTTTTTTTTTTTTTTCATACTATTTTAAAATTTTCTCATTTTAGTGTCGTATTTGTCATAATTTTGTAAGCTTTTGACATATTTTTGTAAGAAATATTTAATGTCTTATTCCATTTTTCAAAATAAGCCAGATTATTATCATAATTTTCCAAAGTTTTGACAGAAATTTGTCATATTCTAGCACATTTTTCAGATTTTTTGTCGTTTTAATGTTAAATTTTTGCCATATTTCACCACCTTTGTAATAATTCTTCCTTAGTTTTACCATATGTTTGTCAGATTTTTGGGATTTTTTTCCAATTTTGTTATTGTTATGTCATGTTTGAAAATATGTTGTCAAATATTTGTCCTTATTTCACTTTTGTCTGCTTTTTTTTATCAAAATGACTCAAACCAGCCAAAGTGAAAAAAGGAAAAAATTGAGTGATTTTTGTCATAGTTTTATCAAATTTGTCATATATTTATCATTTTTGTGAAATAATTGACAATTTTTTTAGTATTTTTCTCATAATTAAGTAATCTTCGACATATTTTTCCCAAAACATTTTTTATCACATTTTTTTTATTTAATTCAAAGTTCTGTCATTCGTATCGTTTAAGTTTGTCATAGTTATTTCAATTTTTTTGAATTTGGTAGCCAAACTTTAGTAAAAGTAGTTAGTAATTTTCCTTTTTTATAAAATAAGTCATATTTCTGTATATTGTTTTTCATCGCTTTTTCTAATTTTTTTTTTATTTATATCAGATAGTTATTTTTAATATTCTTTTGGAGCGCTTCCACTGAATATTTAAATTGTGGGAGATTCATTCGATTTTCAGTTATTAAACATTTTTCAGTTAAGTGGAAGCCATCATATTGAGTTTCAAGATGGCGTCGGACAGTGAATTTAAACTTCTATCCGATCAGCCTCTTCACCCTATAAAGTAAGGTGGGGTTAAAGTACGAGTCGGGTAAAAGTACGTTTTGGGATTATCACAAACCGAGAACAGTAAAATTCAAAACTTTGGACTGCCAACAACCAGCCATATTTTTTTTTTTTTCGTAGAAATTGAAAATACTCCGAAAAATGAGGAAAAGTAACTTTTATGCTTGAATGATGTAATATTTCAAATAACGGCAAACACGTTTGGGCAATCAAAAGTCTGGTTTTCAATGAAAGTTTTAATGTGTCTTTTAAGTCGTTTTTAATCACTTTAAAATGCCGAAGAAAGAATTTAATTACTATGTCTTTATTCATCACAATAATCTGTGAATCATAAGAAACCTTGAAGAGGTAAAAGTACGAACTGCAAATGGGGCAAAAGTACGAAAAGTCTACATGAGTAAATCTGAATGGAAAATTTTAATTTCTTTTTTAAATGCTCTGGAAACATCAGCGCATATTTTTGTTTCTGCAAGACTTGCTGCGCGAAAAATTGCTCAAAAACGATGAGAACTGAATTTCTAAAACCTGCTGAAAGTGAACAGTTAGTGGAGTACTCCAAATTCGCGCAGGTTATTTGCCCATGTGTAGGATTTGTATCAGAAGCGAACAAAGAAGCTGCTGCTGTAAGCAGAGATTGATAAAAAGTAATTTTCCTGTTGACTTCATGCAGAATTGTGGAATTTTGAATGGTCGTACTTTTACCCCACATCATTCGAACTTTTGCCCCAGAGGTGGGGTAAGAGTACGTTTCGATAGCAGTTAGGCATTTTCACTACTGCTATCAAATGCGTCGATTGATTATCTTCGTAATTTTGTAGAAGAGAGATTCAAGTCTAAAGAATCAAATGCTGTTCTTGATTTTTTGGAAAACAACCAGCAATTTTTTCAAAAAATAGGATAGCACTAAGGTCGTACTTTTACCCCACCGTACTCTACACATTTTGTTTGGGTTTCATGACACCAATCATTTATTGCAGTTTAAATTTGTTTCTAATGAAAAAAAAAACTCATACCTAAGGTTTCCGGATATTTTTTCAGCTCGTATCCGGGCCGGACAAATCTGGGCAACTTCATCTTAAATTCTAGGAAAATTCAGGCACTTAATTTCAAAATTGATGAGCAAAACCCGGGCAATATTCACGCAAATTTGGCAAAAACCTGCAATTTTCCAAATACTTTTAATAAGAGAATAACTTCAAATTATTTAAAGTTCTTTATATTATTTTTATTTATATCTTATCTAAAGTTAATCCAAAGTTTATTTCAAGGCAGTCCCTGGCTCTTAAAAACAAATTTTCTCACAACATAGAATTTTTTAAACACATTCTGAAAGTGGAAGGAAATATTAACACATTGTACCATCCTACGCTGTTCGCTTTTTTAAAGTAAGAAGTGTAACATTAAACTTTGAGCTGTCTTGAAGTTTCCAGAATTTTGCAGCACATATCTGAGCCGGACAAATTTGGGCAATTTTAAAACTTGGCTCAATCCGGGCATTTGATTTAAAAATTGACGACAAAAAATTCGGCCAATTTCCTGACAAATTTTGTCAAAACCCTTAAACTACTCAAAAAAAATCAACAATAAAAAATTAAATAAAACATTTTCCTCAAAACTCATCGAAAGATATTAAATCGTATTTAAGGCTTCCTAAAACCTTTCATTGAATTTCATATTTCATGTAGTTTTTGAAAAGGAGCACCTCTTGACTAAGACAGGAGGGTTCGAAACTTTTATAAAAGATCCCAAAAACAAATACCTATTCACCAAATTTCAAATCGATTGGTTCAGTCGTTTCCGAGTCTACTGGAAACAGACAGCAAACAAATTTTTTTTTAACAGACCGTTCCTCTGTTGGCGAAGTTTTTTTTCTCAACTTATGTATATCACATTAACAGAGTTGTATTCAAAAATAATTTCACATATCCTGAAGTATAATTCGTATGATTGAACAAGTGTTTTACAAGTCAATTTTTTTCCTTGAAAATATTTGAAAGGATGATTAAGACCCTTTAAGGAATTATTTTCAATTAAGGCCTAAATAAATGGGGAAATTTCCAACTACTACTAGGAGCAGTCATGGTTATATTCTTGAAATATATTTTTTCAACAGACACACCGTGAGTGAACTACAACCGAGTTTTGTTTAACTATAAACTATAGCTCTTCAAATCTGTGTATTTGGGTGGCTAGAAAAATAAATCTCATGTCTCTCTGTCTCTGTCTACTGGGGTCGCTGAACTTGAATGATGGTGGTGGTTGGTGGTCAGAGACCCAAAGCCGCCGCCTGCAGTGGGTACAGGGTGGATAGGTCCAAGCCCTGAGCCCCGAGCAAATCGGCAATGGGATAGGTGAGGGTGGCAGTGGCCCGCGGTTGATTTTGAATCACTTGCGGGTGTGGCCTTAGGGAAGCAGCTGCGACATTTGCCGCCAGCAGCCGTTTATAGGTTAGATCGGCAAGAAGGGAATGGCTTGGTGAAGGCCCTGCGGCATAATGAATGATTGAAGGACCCCCTGCTGCCCCACCGGCAGCTCCGGCAGCAGCAGATGACAGTGGCAAAATGTGGGTGGTTGCGGCGGCAGCGGCTGCAGCTGCGGCTGCTGCAGCCGCCTGCTGGCTCGAAAAGGTCGCGGGCAATGGATAAGGAGCATAGCGCAACGAAGCTGCTGCGGCTGCTGCGGCGGCGGCTGCTCCATGGGCTGCGGCGGCAGATGGGCCACCAGCTCCGACGATTCCGTGGTGCCCGGGCAGGCAGGTTCCGGCAGGCCCTCCGGACCCGGCAGTGCCAACGGTTGAATTGGGGGCGGCGGCGGAGTTGGCATTGGCCACAGCGGCAGCGGCAGCGGCAGCAGCGGCGGCGGCGGCGGAAGACGTACCGGCAGCAGTGCCACTATAAACTACCAACTCACCGTATGTCCCACGTCCAGCGGTGCGCGTTTTCGCCAGGTTCGCGGGCAGCATCACTTCTTTAGGCTGGGCTTTTTTGCATTCGACCTGTACAACGAAAAAGAGAGAAAAACAATAGTTTTGTATTATTTTTGATAAATTACTGTTTCAGTTTGGAATAAAGTTGTCTCATTTCAAAATTGTTTTTTGTGATTTTTATAATTTTTGTAATGCTTGTAATTTTTGTAATTTTTGGCATTTTTGTCATTTTTGTCATTTTTGTCATTTTTGCCATTTTTGTCATTTTTGTCATTTTTGTCATTTTTGTCATTTTTGTCATTTTTGTCATTTTTGTCATTTTTGTCATTTTTGTCATTTTTGTCATTTTTGTCATTTTTGTCATTTTTGTCATTTTTGTCATTTTTGTCATTTTTGTCATTTTTGTCATTTTTGTCATTTTTGTCATTTTTGTCATTTTTGTCATTTTTGTCATTTTTGTCATTTTTGTCATTTTTGTCATTTTTGTCATTTTTGTCATTTTTGTCATTTTTGTCATTTTTGTCATTTTTGTCATTTTTGTCATTTTTGTCATTTTTGTCATTTTTGTCATTTTTGTCATTTTTGTCATTTTTGTCATTTTTGTCATTTTTGTCATTTTTGTCATTTTTGTCATTTTTGACATTTTTGACATTTTTGACATTTTTGTCATTTTTGTCATTTTTGTCATTTTTGTCATTTTTGTCATTTTTGTCATTTTTGTCATTTTTGTCATTTTTGTCATTTTTGTCATTTTTGTCATTTTTGTCATTTTTGTCATTTTTGTCATTTTTGTCATTTTTGTCATTTTTGTCATTTTTGTCATTTTTGTCATTTTTGTCATTTTTGTCATTTTTGTCATTTTTGTCATTTTTGTCATTTTTGTCATTTTTGACATTTTTGTCATTTTTGTCATTTTTGTCATTTTTGTCATTTTTGTCATTTTTGTCATTTTTGTCATTTTTGTCATTTTTGTCATTTTTGTCATTTTTGTCATTTTTGTCATTTTTGTCATTTTTGTCATTTTTGTCATTTTTGTCATTTTTATGTTTTGTGTATTTTTTGTCATTTTTAAAATTTTTCTGATTTATTTCTATTTTGAATTTTATTCATTTCTTTTTATTTGGCATTTTGAACAGTTCTAAAAGAGTTTCAGAAATAAACACAATTACTCACCATTTTGTTATTGATTTCGTGAAAGTGAATTTCGCAGACTTTATCCACTACATCTTCGCTCTGAAACGTTACGAATCCAAAGCCTGAAAATAGAAAAAAAAAATAGAACAACATTTAGTAAGTTTTTGTGATGAATTTTCAGAATGTTATTAGTATTTTCATGTCATTACAAATCGCCTTAGGGGGGGGGGGGGGGGGGGGTAGGGTCTAACGGGTATAAAAAAACACCATTTTCACGATTTTTTTCTAGAGCTATCGTTCAAACAAATGTATTCAAATTTTTTGCATTATACAAAGCATTGTTAAAAGAACATTTAGTAATTTTTCGTAGAAAAATATTGAAAAATGAGCCGATGACGGAGCACTTTCGAGGATGCCTTTTAGAAAACTGGATTTGCGGTGGACACTGTATCTCAGCACAGAATCATCTGAAGTCAAAAAATCAGAGCAAAATATTTTTAATAGATGTTTTTCTGGACCCCAACGTTTTTATTTAACTAATAAATATTTTTATGAAATTTTTGTGGCTGTTTGAAGTAAAAACTACGATTTTTCACTTAAAAATCCGCCATTTTTCACCTCCAAAATCTCCCCAAAGTGAAAAAATCAAAAAAGAAAAACGTTGGGGTCTGGTATTTTATATGTAGAAAATATGTTCCAAATTTGAAAAGAATCGGATAAGTAGTTTTCAAATGACGATGTCCACGGACTTTAAAAATGTGCTTTCGAGAAAAACGCGTTTGAAGTTTCTGCTCTTGCTTTCTTGCAGTATTAGATAGGAGGAGATAAAGGCCTATAACTTTTACAGTTTTGCTTCAATTGACTTGAAAATTTGACACAACGTTCTTGAAATGTTTTACAATAAGAAAATAAAAAAATAAAAAAATCGATTTTTTGAAAGTGTTAGACCCTACCCCCCCCCCTTAAGTTTTTCAATGTATTTTCATTTGCATAGATTAGCATTCTGAATGTTTTCAATTGATCAACAACAGTAAACATTTAGTATCTTTCTGCCACCTTTAGATTTAATCGCTTTCCAAATGGGAAAAACTTAGTAAAGAAAGCTCAAAAACCTGTAAAAATCGGAAATAACAAAAACAAAATCTCATCGAGCGTCGGGCGGCGGCGCCAATTTCGATATTTATCGAAGTACTTAAAAAGTAATTTTATGTTCCTCTGCTCGCTCCTAAGTAGGGACACTAGTTCGATGCTGCTTCCTCATTTCGATTCTTTGTCGGAGTTTCCTGGAGTTTGCTTCGAAAGAAAATGTTTTCCAAGAGAGTTACATAGCTGCTGCTATTGCTTTTATAAAAGGGGGCAAGTGAGCAGCACAAAAAATGTTTACTAAAGTTGCTCCTTTTAACTGTTTAACGTCACTTGGTAAGGGGGGATGATTGGGATTCGATATGATGGTAGTGGGAAGGAAAGTTAAAGTTTCGCCGGGTCCAGGACATTCTTATGTGAACAGACAACTTTGAAGTTAACTTTTGCAAACTCTTTGTATCGGTCTTTTTTTTGCCCTCTTTAGTCGTTAGAAGATTGTTATGTTGTTGCATGCCTGAGCACCGTCATAGAGAGAGGCCCCCCGGAACTTTGATCGAATCATTTCACATCGATTGAACTTCAGCGGCCGGGTAAGACCAGTTTTCAAAGTGCCTGACTTCCAGAACTAAATTCTCCGGCAAAACGGATGGCACATGTCCTGGTCCGATGTTTCTTTCCATTCTTGGAGATGCCATTGCAACACGCACCAGCTTCGCCAAGTGCGGGGGTGTGGGTCCAGCCTCGTTTTCTCTTCAAACGGGCGAAAAATGGCTTCCAACTGCACAATTCGGAATTTATTTGCCTGTACACATAGAGAGAGAAAGCTTATATAAACACACCCGGAGTTTTCCCTCGGAATGGAGACGACAACGGCGGCGTCCTACTCAGCTCAGGCGAAGAAATCACTCTTCCGTTCATAATTGTCCTCAAATAGAATGACTGGTTTCTGGTATTCTTCACTTGTTGTTGCGTTGTGAATCCTAGTAGGTACTCACGAGGAGCAGCAACACAAAAGATTTTCGAGCATTGGAAGCAGACGCAGAAGCAGCAGGAGGAATTGGTTATCTGGTGTGGCAATTTTGCTGCTCGGAAAGTGCTTCTCGATAAAACCACTCGAGAGAAAGAGAGAGAGAGTGGGCGAAGGAAGCTGGGCTGAAGCCTTCGGACCATTGCCAGTGGTGGATTTTCAGTTGAGTTTGTCTATGCATGAATGTGTGTATCTAAGTGTGTTTGAGTTTGAATGCCAGATGAGGATGACGACACACAAACCCACATAACGAGCGACCAATATCGTTCGGAGGCAAACCGTTCGATTTGAATCCAATCCATAGGTTCTGCTAGACTTCTAGATTGGAAACATGAACGAAAGTGCATGCCATGTGTTCTTGGAGAAAAAAGACAATTTGCCTTATAGAGGTTCGACTCTATCGAGAATGACTACGTAGGATAGTAAGAGAATTTATAAAAAAACTAGCAGACCCGGTAAACTTCGTCTTACCATTTTAAACTTGGCGTCTATTTCAATTTTTTTTTTCGCTATTTGACTTAAAAAAAAGCATCAAATCTTGAGTTGTTAATCGTCTCGCCTTCTTGAACATGTCCTAGTTTTTTTTAACATATCCATCTTTTCCGTTTGCTCGAATTGGCCTGCTCAATTATATCGGAATCAAATCTAGGAATTTGAAACTCAATTCTACGGGTCTTTTAACTGATTATTCAAAAAATATCTCCAATAAATTTTACATACATCTTACATGAATCCTTTTCATTTACATTTCTTTGATTTGGATGCTTTGAATATTGCCGAATGATATCAGGTATCAGCTTCCCGTTGCAAATTCGATTTTTTCAGCACTCAACGTTACCATCAAACTTGGCAAACCTCATACTAAAAAAAATCCACTCTTTATAACTTGTTCCATAAATAACATATGTTGATTATATCTATGTTTCATTTATTGTATACAATTTAGTTGCTCCGCTTTGCTCGAGTTCACTTTAAGGTTTAAATCGAAATCAAAAATTTCTCATTTATTGGAATTTATTGCATATGAAACTTTATGGAAGAAGAATTTTGAATATCGGGACAATTTTTGGAGTGTTTGCTCAATATTCTGCCTAGCGCAGCACTTTTAGCTCCCGAGTAGCTTTTGATGGTATTTTTTTAGAACTGAAGAAATAAAAACATTAGAGATGATTTTTTTCAAACCATTTTCAAGCAGCTTCACTTTCCTCACATTTGGAAGCAGTGGTTATTTATATCCATATTTTCATCAAAATCATGTCCAAAAAAACGGTTCGCCTTTTTTTTTAGCAAAAAATGCTAATTTAATCAAGAAGTCTTGATTTATTGGGCTAAGATTCAAAGAAATTTTATTTGGTTTTGAAAGGAGAAAAGATATGATTAAATTTTTTGTTATACAACCGAATTAAAGCATTTTTATCTTCTTTTTTATCCTTAAATACAAACCTGCCAATTTAAACCATTGTTGTCTGATTTAAAATTTTCGGTTGTGTGTTGAAGGTGATTTGCGATTCTGTTTAAGATTATGTGATATTTTCAAGATTCAATAAGATTTAATTGGAACGCAGGTTTATAAAAATTAAATACATAAAAAAGAACTAATCTTTCTAGGCTACGATGATTTCATGAGTTCATTCTTTTTCTGGAAATTTTCATGTAAATTTACCTCGACATTTAAAATTTTAAATATCCGTTCAGATTTAACACTCGGGATACCCTATCTGACTATTTTAGAGAAAAATTGTAATATGTTTTGTACGGACGCAGGTTCCGTTATTGATGTCCCACGAATTGGGTCCCAAACGGCTGACGAAAACGGGTAAGCAGGAAGCAACAATGGTCATCAACTTGACCAGCGATGGCGGAGCAGAACAAAGGCCGATAAACGAATTGATATTTCGGGAGCAAAAAGAACGTCCGTTCGCGCGAATAGGTTTTGAAAAGTGATTTTATTGAAGCATAAATAAATATACATGTCACTTATACAACTAAACTTTCAGTTCACTTATCACTTTCATGTCATGTTTGTCTCACTCTTAGTTCTATGTTGTGAGTGTACAGTGTTGGTAGTTCATTTTATGTGTTGTGTAAAATAGTGGTGGGGTAATTCATTGTTTTGTGTGAAATATTTACAGAATATTTTTTCCCTTAAAACTAATTCACTTAACATTTTTTAATTATTTCATAATTTTCGCATTTCTTCGTATTTTGTTTGTAATTTATTCTTTTGGACCGCTGTTCGTTGTGACTGCGCCGGAACATGTTTCATGACTTAAAGGAGCATTGCCACTTGTTTCACCGTGTGAAATGACAGGAGTTAATTTTAATTTCAACACTTTAAGGTCATAACAAAAACTTATCAAAAAAAAAAAAAACAAATTCAGCTTCTGCTATCAAAAAGATTATGCTTCTGGAATATCAATCACACAAAAAATGTCAACAAAAAATCGGATCTAAAGTCTTACCTACGTAACCAAAATATGTTAAACAAAAACACACATTTATGTTTAGTACGTACTTGAATTCTGTGTAAACAAACAGGGAACCTGTAAACAGTTTTTTGGTGAACTATTTAAAAAAAGTTAAGTTTATTTAGTCAGATTGTTTATTTGGGCCCAACCATTTAAAAATTTAGAAATCATGTATACATTTTTTGTAAATGTTGAACGTTTGCACTTCTTTGCATTCGGCCTTCAAATGAACATCAATCTTATATAATCCATTTTATAGGACAGGCTCTTGTTCAGTGCATGTGTCATACCATTATTTCATACGTATCAGTACTAAATTCATATTATTTAGACAACAATTCCTTCTTGAAATAACACGAATTGAAGTTTTAATTTTTTCAAATCGTTTGAATGGTTTTGATTTGATCGGCAAAATATTAATCTGGGTCACATATGGGCGTCATTCATTACTACATATGTGCTGTACAAATGATCTAGGAATCAAGAAGAAAAAACACATCTAGGCTTCATGTGGTCACCACATGCATCGAAATTATGCTTGGTTGAGATATGCGCGCCCAAAAATTCACACTAAACAGTATGCTATGCCATAGTTACTAACCTCCTACGACGTTTGCTTGCGACGCCTCGACCTTGGAGACGAAAAACAAACCGCCCGCCCGGCGCCCAAAGTAAAGAAAATCTCGAAAAAATTGAAGGCCATGACTTTAATTTGATTCAATTTATTACAAATTTAACGATTACGGACAATTAATGCGAGTTTTTGTTGTTTTTATTCGATATAAACCGATTCGCATGCCCACAGAATATTCTAAAAATAATTTCATTTGAATCGGTTGGGTCATTTCGGAGGAGTAGTACTACAAACACCGTTACAAGAGAATTTTATATAATAGATATTTTAGGGACCTTCTTGTAAAAGGAAACAAAATTTGTTATCAGAAAATCTTATTTCAAGCACATATTTATAACTCAGCAAAATATGCAAATCTAAGAAAATCTAAACAAAAAAAGGTTTTAAATATTAAAATGTGCCCAATTTCATGGTTCAACATGTTATCAAATTTTTCTTCATACTATTTTAAACAACTTATATTCGTAAATAGGGACATTTAAATTCTCTTTTTTCCCAATCTTCCAAATCAAGGGTTAGTAATCCTATTTTAAACCCCTTAAACGATGGTTTATATAAACACATGTTTTTCTTAACATAAACGGGTGTTTTTTGAAAACCCATTCTTAAATGGTTGTCTTATTTGCAAGTTTCAATGGAAATGGTTATCTTTGGTTTTGCCGTTTTGAGATAGATTTACAAAGATATGGATGATCAAAGTTTCCTATTCTAAGCCCTCTTTAACTATTTTGAAACAAAATGTGTGCCCTTCATTGGTTCTAGATTTCAAATCCCACTAATAAGTTAGATTTAAAAAAAAAATATATCAAAAAACTGAGTTATTATTTAATTTTAAATTAAAAAATAACATGAACAAATATTTTTGATTTTTAATGGTTCAAATAAACACCTTAACTTCTGTTATAAATATCTTAAACTTTTTCCTCATCACCATATTTCTCAGCAGCATAATATTTAAAATGTTTTGTAGAATACTCGTAGCTTATTCACCTTAAGCTGACAAAAATGTTGGAAATGCTCAATATTGTAGACAGAGTTAATTTCGGAATAGCTTTATAAAAACGGAACACTGGACTTAGTTTTCGGAACAATTTATATTTGCGTGCTATTCGTTCTACTGTTAATTAGGATCTGACCGTTTTTTCTCTAGCATTCTCTACAAAGTACTCAGACACTCAATCCACTCATACAGTTTCTATAAATAACTCATTCAAACACACACTCACTCTTACACGGTTATTTCTCTTACATTATTATGGCCAACATGACGATCATTACAATATATAAATTCTTAATTATGCCCCTTTGAAAATTTGCAACTTAATTAATTCTCTATTATTCGAAAATTGATGTCAATTATGAAAATGGAACATAATGATCCTCATGATCATGAAGTGTCCTGTAATTGGACTCTTTACCTATTTTCCGAGTTTTCAAATATTATCTATTATTTCAGGAAAAATAGGTAGTATAGTAAATATTAATCATAGCGATGGGAGTTCTCTTTAAACTTAGGCTTTGCATGATAAAGAATGTGAATTATTGTTAATCTCTCTGATTTCTCAAAATGTTTCCCACTAATTGAGCTGTTTTTTACCACCGAAAAGAAAATACTTTTTTTAGAACGTTGAAAATTTTATAAGAATAACATTTTTTTGGCAAAAAGCAGGATGTTAGGATAAAGGAACAATAAGAGTGTATTATTTGCCTAAAAGTGTCTTAAATCTATGGAAACAAAATGACCCAAGTAACCATAAGCACTAAAACATAGCCCTTAAGCAACACTATATTCCCATATATAACTCTAAATTAATGCTTGTTTTGCACTATATGCGTATATACTGTTTGTTTTTTGTTTTGTCTAGGATTTTAACGTTCTCGCGTTATTCATCCCCATATAGTGCAAATTTAACACTAAAAAGGCGAAATAGCGGGCTGAATAAATGCTATTACAACATAGCCTTTAATAAGCATTAAAAATGCTGAATTAGAGCATCATCAAAATGTCATTTTTCGCCAGCCGTATAAAAGCATTAACAATGCATATTTAGAACACCTTTTAATTTTTTAATTGATTAATCGTGATTGATGTGAAACGGAAATTCAAAAAACAAAATCATCATCTACAACATCAAGCAACCTGCTGAATGGAGGATTATGCCTGCCTAATGAAGGGTTCTATGAAATGAGAAGTGATTGTAGATGAATTATGAATGACATTTGATGAGTCTCAAACCGAGGATCCCGCAGCAGCTTTTATTTTTCCTTGCGCGTTTACCATTTCGACCACTCTTGATGCTGATGAGGTGGGTGAAAAAACCCGTACTTCAAGTACTGTTCGGTTCACACTACTTTTTTTATTGCTTCTATGCATTTATTATGCTGATTTAAAACTAACATAAAGTAGAAAATATTCGTTTTTTTTAAGACCAACTGAGTATGGATTTCATTTTCAATTAATTAACTTTTTTTTTTGAAAAATGGCTATATAATTCGCCTTTGTTTATGCTATCAGGTTTTTATCTTCATATAATGTATGTTCAGAATTCTTTTTTTCTTAAGAATTCATATTTTGACTGTTTGAGAAGAAATATTTAAAAGATACCGTTCAATTTTATTGATGGTGCTGTACTTGTGTAAGTATTGAGTGTTGGCTCTAAAATTTTTAAATCCACATTGCGACTTATAAGGCGATATTAGAACATTTTTGTAATACTGATCAGATTATGCCAAAAAAAGATCAATTATAGCTTCTTAAACTATCCTATAAAAGCCAATCCTTTAACCAAAAAACTTCAATGCAAGTTTGATAGATATCTCGGAATAAGAATATTTTTCAATTTATGGCAATCTATTGTTAAATATTTCATAATTTTGTTTGCCGTAAATAAGAAATTTTAACAAGTTATGAAAGGAATGCTATGTCTATGAACTTTGTCTTACATTTAAACTTAAGTTAATTGCTCAAATCGAGGCCTTCACACAGATTCTGTAACTTGCTTGAAAATTTATTCAATTGGAACGTTGTGATTTCGGCAGCAATCTCATATAACTTTATTAAAACTTTAGTTAGAAATTTTGCAAAGAAAATTTAGTTTTTGAAAATGATAAACTAATTAAGTAACTAAACCATGAATTAGTTGAGATTTCTTTTAAAAACCTTTTAAATTTTTTTTGACAAAAAGTCAAAAGACAAAAAAATCTTTATTTGAGATGTTTTCAAGCACAGGCTGGTTTGTCTTTTTGTTTAGACAATTTAAATTTCATAAGGAATAAAGGATTGAAAATTTTTTAGACCTTTTGTTTGATTGTTTGATGATTTCGAGTGAGCTGGAGGAATATTGTACATCACGTTACGTTGTGAGACGGAACACCAAAAAAAAAAAAAAAAATGAAAATGATGATTTCGGAGTATTATCGGTGAAAGACTAAAGCCAGACATATAGCATTTTTCATGTTTTTCCAATATTGGCATTACCAAGCTTCTTTTAATACGCAAATCATTTGTTCAAAACATTTAATATTTAAATCATAGGTAAGAAGAAGATAAATAAGTTTTTTTTTCATTTTTTTTTACTAATTTGACCTCGAAAGCATTACAATAATAATGAAAGTGATTTTTTAGAAAATTTACAAATAAAAAAATCAGGTCTTTATGATAAAACCAAGCCTAAAAATACGAACAGTTTTAAGAATTTTCTTCGAAATCTTAATAGTAAGTTCAATATTATAATGAAAACTTTATTGAAGTTTCGATTTGTTTTTTTACACATACTCATGTTAAAAGCACTTTCAATTATTGAATTAAAATTTTATAAACACATAGCTTATGGAAAAACTCTAGGACCTCTAGTTTTTTCTGCTTCTATATAAAGACTTTTATTTTCAATAATTTGTAGAAAATCCTGAACAAAAGTTCTAAAATTTGTTTGATCAATATTTCTCTTTGAAACGAAACTAAGTGAGTTAAAATATAAATAACTTAAATCCATTCGATCTCATGACTCTGAAGTTCACCAGGTAATTTCCGAAATTAACCAGAGCTGGAATATAATGTGTTGGATCGAGAACTTAATCCATGTAGCAGTAAAGCATCAAGTTTGAAAGTGTAGATTTTGCTTTAGCTCTAAGTCTGATGTATGGATCAAGAAGGATTTAATTTTGGCTAGTAGTTTTAGTGTGAAACTCAATCGTGAAGTCACAATTCTTGATTTTTAAGTTTGCGTTTATACTCTGGTTTTCAGATTTCCCGGATTTATATTTGACACAAAATTTGAGAACATTCCGGTCTGGTCCGGTTGCTCGTATTCTGGGGAAAGCCCGGACTTTGCTCAAATTTATTGACTCCATTTTTAAAATCATATAAAATTTAGTTGATATAATTTTTATTTTTACGTCGTAAAGAAATTTTTGAGGACAAATGTTATCCAAATTATCATACCCGAGCCACCATAAGTCAAACATTTACTTGAATGAAGGATTTGAATGTTACATATAAGCTTACAAAGAGAATCAACTGCCCAATTCCCATGAGAGAAGTTTATGTACTCATAAATGAACTTGAAAGCTGCAAAAGGAGTTAATATAAGGTTGCCAGAATTTTATCCACACCCATCCGGGCCTAGCAATTCCGGGTATTTTTTTCAAAAAAACCTGGCAAAATCCGGGCATGGATTTTAATTTTTCAAATTCAAAAACCGGGCAAAAACCGGGCAAAATTTAGGTGTTATTTTAAATAAAAGCTAAGAAAAAATGCAAAAAAATGAATTATTATTTTAATAATGTAATTGCAGACTTACAATAACTTTTTGAAACACTTAAATATTGAAAGGTTTATAAAAGTAAATCAGCGAAATTATTTGAAACGAACGTTGAAAATTTCCATACCGTAGTCGGTGTTGCTGAAACTTACTCAAAAACTTTGATTTTTTTTTTGGTTTCTTTGTAAAAATTATGAAAAAATCGGGCAATATCCGTACTTTTTTCACGATATCCTTGCAACCGGGCCGGACCGGACTTTCTCTAAATTCAATCTAGCAATCTAGCAAGCTTAGATTAATATGTACGTTGTATGTGACTTATTTTGCCCAATTCCCATAAGTGAACTATAAGTAATCATAAAAGTTACAATGGTGATTTATGTGTTAAAAGAGACTTAAGTCACATAAAAGGCACAAAAGTACTCAAAACGGGATTTACTAATTCACAAAAAGTGCATCGAAGTACTTTCTTCCTGGCTGTCTGGATGGGCGGGTGCGCCAGCAGGTATGCTTTAAAGTCATATCATCACTTCGAGTTTTAGTTTCAGTTAGTCGGGGTTTGATCTCCAAACCGGGCAAGTGATTCTGATGCGTTTTTTGTAGGAAATGTAGGAATACATCAAACAGCTAATTGAGCAAATCTCGACAAACCGCAATTTGTCGAGTTTTGAACCAGGCACGTGGCATCATGGTGGCACAATGTACTACTGAACATGGTAAATAATCAAGAGAAGATAATATGAACTGATGCCATGGGTGCAATTGAAAGAATTTTTGCTCATTTTAAAATTTTTTGGAAACTGAATAAAAAGGCCGCTGGTAGCTGAATAAAAGGTCATTCAGACTAGTTTCGGAACTTGAGAGTTTCAATAAGAACTTCAATATTGAACTGTAAAGAACGTACTTTATATCAATGCTGGGGCTGAGCAAGCCTTTTTGTACCTAGTTTATGGAACTTTCGGTTGCTTAGGTCACTTGTGGTTGGGAAGCCCAAAACACGATTTAAATTCACTGATGAGTTCAACCTTTCGAAAACAAATGCGCTTTCAACCTTATTTAAAACAGATTGCGTTTTATAATTGTTTTTCTTTTGAGAGTTCGGAATACTCAAACCAGATATTCGCGATTGAATGAGAAGTTATGGTCTAGCACCTGTATTGATAATCTTAGTCTGGAATCCAAGATCTTGTTTAAATATTTTCTCGTATTTTGAAAAGAAAATAAATCATATACCTAGACAAGGATTGCAGCAAATCAGGTCTAGTCAAGTTTTGCAAACCAAAAAACTGTCCAACTGACCAAAATAGCTTCTGCAAAATTTCAGCTCAATCGGAATATAATTAGAGGTACCTTAAAATGCTAGAGTTATTGGTTTTTTGGACTTCAAGAATCAGCTTACGGGGGACAAAGAGAAATCGAAAAATCGAAACTATAATTTAAGATTGCGAGTTCAAATCCTGTACAATTTTCCGACATTTTAAAGTTTAATGATTTTCTTTAACCTCTTTATCAACTAAAGGATTTTAAAAAAAAGTAAGGGGGAACCAGACAAACCGGAAGATCATAATTTTAATTTTGAGTTCACATTACTTGCAAATCCATGTAATGTTGAGATCTGGTGTTATCACGAAAAAAAAAAGTTTTGATGAAAAATCAACTTTTTGAGACTGTTTCGGTTTTCCGAAAACTGCCATATTCCAAAAAAACGTCCCAGAAAATCGATTTTTAGCCCATTTTTTTTCGAGATAACTCAAGATCTCGACGATTCATGCATTTCTTATTCATTTATCATCAAAAAAATTTAATTCTCCGATTTTCATCGGTCTCCCTTTTGGTGGTTTTTGAGGAAAAAACACAAACTTTTAGCACATTGAGGCACCCCTAGTTAAAATGCGATTGAGCTGAAATTTGGCTCAGGTCAGTTTTTTGGATCAATCTACAAAAAATGGTTGGTTTGAGATATTTGATCATAAAATTGCTCAATACATCCATTTGCCACCCTAACATAGACGTACATACACGCAAAAAAAATCAATTCTGCTACATGCACCAGCGCATTCCGTTTGTTTCCGAGAAGTCTAATCGTCGTCGGTCGGTTGGAAAAAAATATAAAATTCCGGTAAAAAGCCCCGTTCCCCTAATAAAAAAAGCCAGGATAAAAGAATATGGAAACCCTTTCAACAAATAAAAATTCACACAATCACACACGGACATGGTACGCGCTGGAAAACTGTTGTTATATGTTGTGCAATCTCACGCGCGTTCAGATTCCACTGTAAGGAACCTACCATTCACTCAACCATTCATCGTTTGGAAGGTAGCGGCATAGAGCCAGGGAGCCATCTCGTTTTGGATAAAAGCAATTTTCATACACGACAACTGAACAACAACAAATACTACAAAGATTGAACGTACGAAAAGTTTTTTTTCGCTTCAACAACTTCGCAGTGGCAGAAAATCCTACCTACTGCTTCTAAAGGATAGGTAACTGCTCCAACTGTTGTTGTTATTGTTTGTTGTTCTTTTTTCTTCCTGTCGTCGTCTGTTGATGATGATGATGATGTGAGTGCCACTTTTTTTGCTGCCTATATCCAGGCGCACTCCATTGCATCTTCCGGGGACAAAGCCGAAGACGACACGTTTGCTCGTCCATTCCGAGAAAAAGGAAACAACGACAACTGTTCAAAAGAGGCAGCCAGGCAGCCGGCAACAGCACAAAAATAACAAGAAAACATTTTCATCAAGATAACGGGTAATAGTAAAATAATTTAACAAAAGCTTTTATGGAAATTTCTTCATTCGGAAAAAATGTGCTTTTTCTGTGTCTGTGCAGTTGCCGTTTGGTCGCATCCCAATCATCGTCCTAGAATTTGTTCGTTTGTTGGCGTCGTTGCTCGAAAAGACATGGGTCTGAACGGAATTGTGTCGATCCGTCGCTTCTCTTTGGGGTAATATTGAATGGTAAGAATTTTGCGAGATGCGGCGAAGACTTCATTGAGCAGTCAGAGTTGCATGTTGCAAAAATATAAGGAGATTATTTGACAAAACGTGAAGAAGACTTAAACTCCCGTCCGAAAATCCACATGAAGATTTTTAGAACATTTCTGAATAATTTTTAGAAGGCTTTCAAAATATTTCCAGAAAAAATCTAAAAGACTTATACAACATTTCCGAGAAAACATCTGAAACACTTAATAAAATTCTTAAGACTTTAAGAAGACTTTTAGAAGCCTTCTTGAAGAATTTTAAAAATTTAATTATTTTTTAATGCCTTCCCCTTGCGATGTTCCAACTTCGAGTTACAAAAGAAAAATTTGAAATTTGTTTCGGCCTAAATGAAACACAAGTTCTAAAGCCAATGGCAGAAATCAGTTCCACTGTTTGTTTAATCTAGCTTGGTCAATGATTAATAGTTTGTACAATTTTGACAATCCTCGATACAAATTTTGGCAATTTGAACATTTATTCTTTCATTTTTTTAATCGTACCGTATAATTCACAAAGAGGCTTGAAAACGTTTTTAAGTTATGGTAAATAATCGCCGAAATTAGAATTTTTATTGTTTTGAACTTTTGATCTTCTTGTTAAGTTTTTGCTTGGTTGATTGGATTTTTATCTGTAGAAAACCTGTAAAAGTAGCACAGAATTCAGTTGATGGTCCACAATTTTCGAAGCCTGAGACAAAAATCAGTTCCACTATTCGTTTAATCTAGGTTGTTCAATGATTACCAAGCAAATCACATTTGGCCCCGGGAGCTGCATAAAAACAGAGCGGAATGAAAAAAATCTGGCCAAGATTTAATACCATCAATCTCAGATCCATCAATCTTGTCCCAAGTGGCGAAGACGAAGGAGAACTCACAAAAACGGGAGAAAAAAAAACCCGGAACGATCCACATGAAATTACCATTTGAAACCGTAGTACCACAAAATGTGTACGCTCGCTCCGTCACAGAAGATTCCCATAAACGTCGTATCCTACTTGCTAGTAGACTCCATTTCCCGTTATTTTTGTATAGTTTTTTTTCTTAGCTTCCCAACTCTCGTTCCTGACTCTGGGATGTCCTGCACTAACAAACCCAGTTACCGTCAGTAATGTGCTGCCATCGTTCTGTGTGCTCGTCAAGGTTTTTTTCCGCCGAGTTCTCTTCCAAACTTCTTCCAGTTGATACTATTTTCGTGTTTGTGTGTAGTAGGTTCACATCCCGCAACCCCAAAGAGAAGAACATAATGATGCCATTTTATGAGTCGACTAGCTGCGACGTGCCAGCTTCATGAAAATGCAACATCAGCTCCACTTGCATTGCTTGCTTGCAAGCTTGCTTGCATCATCATCCCCCCTTACCCGTTTGACATTGCTGCTGCAGCAACCGTTTCGTTTCGGGTTCGGGAATTTGCTTCGTCGAGTGGGTCAAAAAAAATCGAAGAAATAACTGGCTGATGCTGCTCCTAAAGTTATAGAACTACGGTACCCATTCCCTTTTTTTTAGCGAATACCTCCCGTCGTCGTGGGGGGATGAAAAAGTTGCTTTTTGTCTTTCGCATGCACTTTTCCGGAAATCGTTCGTCCAAAAAGCCAACCAACAACCACCGAAAAGCTTGGAACGGACGACAGAAATTGCACTCAATTTTTCTCAGCCGGTTCCACGGGTTTCCCTCTTCAGAATTCGAGGCACTCTCGTTGAGTTTAAACGGATGGTAGCTTGTTTGGTGCGTTTTTTTTTTTCTCGTTTTGGCAAAGATTCCTTCTCGATCCCAACCCGGAAGGTTAGCTGCGGAAATTTTTAAACAGCACAGTATTCAAAAACGGCGTCGCCCTCCGCCCGGAACCTCAACGAAATGAACTCATGAATAGAGCATTAACTAGTTTGTGTTTATTTATATTATACGCTGTTATGGGGGAGTTTCTTCACTGCACCAGAAGACTTCGACAGCAGTCGAGACGGGAAGCTTTTAGTGTGGGTCGTGTTATTACCAAACCCAGAATCCACACCACTTGCTTTCGGTTGGTTCAATATGAAGTGGAGCAATGTGCAGAAAAAAACCACCAAATGGGTAACTTAATTTCGTCCTAATAGCTCCAAGAAGTGTATTGAAGCTTGCACTTCGGGTTGTAGCCTTGCACTTTTCAAGGGTATAAAATAAAATGTTCCAAAAAAAACCACCGACATCAACATCTCTCGCAGTGGAATTCCTCTTACGAACGACCACGACGACGACGATTGCAAACGAGACAAGTACGTACAAATGATTGCAGCAGCCAGCTCCTCACTCTCTCGTCCAATTTTTTTTTTTTTTTTTTGAGAAACTCATATGCTGGAAGTTGTTTTACGATTATGGTAGTTTTTGAGCGTGTCCTCGTAACAGAAGTTTGCCAGAACGTTCAAATGTCAAGACAAAGTCTGTACAAATGTGCATATGCCAATTCCTTTTCGGCTAACTTTTGATGGGTTCGCTGGTTTTGGTTCAAATTGCCAACAAAACAAAACTGCGTGTCGTGAATTAAATTATTCGGAAGATGTGTTTTTTTTAACTAGACGAACTCTGCCAAACTATTTCTAGTTTGAAAAAAAAAATGATTTTCCAATTACTTGATTCAGAATCCACTCATTTTTAATTGAATTTTCAAAGGTAACTGAGTTCCAAATGCGCCACCATCAGTATTTCACTAAATAACGTTTTCTCAAAATTACTGAAAATTTCAGTTTTTTCTATTTACACTTTTAAGCGTTCTTAAACATTTGTTGACCATCTTAGTTATCCATATTATGTAAATTTGACGAAAACCGAAAAGTAAACGTTTTTCTTGCATCTTTTCATTTTGGGAACTACGACATCTATCTAAGCTTAAAAAAATCACCTGTCATCTGTTCCAATGAAGAATATTGATATTGACATTCATCACACATCGCAAAATTCCTAAGTCAATTATTTTTTCAGTAATTTGGAACGATTTTGTATAAACATGTCTAGACAGGGCGAAGCGCGCCATGACCGTTTTTCTTCATGCATGTTTCACATTTGATTAATTTTATGGGCAGTGTTCATCACAACACAGAAATTTCTTTGTTGAATTGGAAAATATCGCTTGATTGTAAACCTTAAACATTTATAAACAGATACAATATATTTCGAAGGGAGAACAGTCCTTTTTTTCAAATTTTTAAGTCGAATTTACTGGGTTACGTTCTTCATTTACGAGTTATTTAAGATTTCTCTTAACTCAAGATTCCCTGTAGTTTTCAGATAGAGTTTCAAAAAAACCGAACAATTTCTGATTTATTTTTGTTAAAATTCACATAAGCAATGAAAAAGTACTTTCCATTTTTCAGAGACTGTTTTTTGTATATCCAAATCACATATGTACATATATTCAAACCATTCAAGCATTTTTCTTTTCCTTTTTAACAGGACCCTTACAGAAAAAAATACAAAAATTTTTTTATAATGAAGATTAAACACCGTAATTATCGTTTGTTGAACTCCTGAAATTTTCATTTATTATCTATGATTTTTCATTCGGAAATCCATTAAAACTTTGTTTTAAATAATATTCCTTTTTCTAAAATAGATAATTGCTTTGGAATTAATTCTTGCCGCATATATCTCAATACTTCTGAGTTACAAAGAAATGAATACAAAATATGTTCTACATTTATATTTAGCTCAAACCAGAATTAAAATTAAAAAAACATAAAAATCAGTGCACAAAATAAGAATACATTAAAAAAACTACTTCCGAGTTTAACATATTGAAAATAAATATTTAATTTTAAAAAAAATATTACCTTAGGTTTGGTTTTGGAATAAGTCAAAAAATCAGATGTACAATCAATATTTTGAAAAGTCCTTGAAAATCGTTAATTAACATCAAACCAATAAAAAAAAAATATATATATTTTATATTAATAATTTAATTTCTTTTTTTTAACTATAGGTTGATTCTAAAATATTTAACTGGTAGTATCTCAAATTTGGACAAAAATTAAATCATGAATTCAAGTAAAAATTGTTGGTAAGACATACAAATGAAAAAAAAAAAACAAGCTTATAGCTTGTTATCGAATTCAGTTTAATTATAAAAGGAAATAAGCAGAAAGTATTCAGTTAAAATCAAAAGCATGCGAGGGTCCACCTAAAGTTTTCAATTTTTAATCAAATTTTGATTATGGGATAAGATTATTCGATAGTAACAATCTTGACTCAGAATTGATGTCAAAACCTCAAAAAGTATTCTCAGGTTCAGAATTCAGCAACAGTTCTTCAAAAAAGTTTCACTTATTGTTAGGAATTGATTTCTGAATACTAAAAAATAAGAATTAACTCGTTTCTGAGATTCTCATTTTCTTTTGTGTTATTATATTTAGAATTATGTATTAAGATTAAAATTGTTAATTTTCGGTTTGAGTCATTATTTAAAATTGAAATGAAAAGCTGTATTTGAAACCGTCGTTTAAATTTGGTTTTACATTTCTTTCAAAATTTAATTAATGATTTTTGAAACGCAAACGTTTTTTTTTGTTTTAAATTTAGATAACATTTATTCCCAATATGAATAAAAATAACTTGGAAATCATTCCGAGTTTTTGTTACATATTGAGATTTGGAGCCAAATAAAAAAATTTCAAATCAAAATTCAAATTCGAAGTTCATGAAATTTATTTTTATTTTAAATTCAAACATAACAAAGCTTCAAATTAGCTGTATTGATTCAAAATTCGAATATTTTATTTTTATTTTAATATGCAAGTCTGAGAAAAAAAAATTATAAAAATAAAAAACAATCATTGAAACCCTATACGTCAGAATTATAACTATGGTTTCATGATTGAGGGCTCTGAAACTGATTTCAATTCTTGGCTCTAATTTCTAAATTCAGAAACTGTTTTAATGTATATTTCAGAAAACTTTTTGAAACTCCGAAACATATTGAAATTTCAAGTTTCAGGTACAAAATTCAGATTGAGATTCAACTCGTAAAGGAGTTCCACAATCGAATTAAAATTATCAAGATGACTATTGCGGTAAGAAATTGAAATTGCAAGAGATCGCAGGCTTATGGTTTTGATTGTTGGTTCGATTGTTAAAATTTAAATAATGTCAGTTCGTTAGTACAATTCCCCTGAAAACGAGAAGAATTTAGCAGAATTTTAGTTTATTCTGTTAGTTTTGTCTTAAGATTTTTTTTTAAAATCCATCAACAGGAATTTATTTTAATGAAAAGTAATTGATGATAAAGAAACATGTTCCTTCTCTTAAAAAATGCAGGGAATTCTATATGTTTTGGCGTATTCACGGTGTGCCAAAATACGTTTTTAAAAATAAAAAATGACCACCAAAAGGGCACTCGACATTCGAAAGATATAGTATTCAGGAATCTATCCTGAAAATTTGGAAATGTTTCATCGGGCTTTTTTGAAATTAGAGCGATTTTAAATTTTAAGTCAATTTGCATTAGATTTCCAATGGGGTTTTTCAACCTTATGATCTATTACCATGGGTATTTCTGACTACACATATTTTATGACAATCACCAAGTTCAATGACTTTATAGAAAATTTCATGCCCGACAATTTTGTGGAAGACTGGAAAAATATTTGAGTTGATCCTGAAAAGTTATTGGCAGTTTTCCAAAACTTTATTAGACTGATTGAAATTTTTCCATGTTTCTTAAGTTTTTTTCAATTCCGCTTCACTAAAAAGCGAATATCTTTCCAGGCGTAGTTTGAATCGTTTTTGGGTCTCAACTCAAATCTTTTTCCGGTCTTCCACAAAGTTGTCGGGCATAAAATTTTCTATAAAGTCATTGAGCTGGATGATTGTCATAAAATATGTGTAGTCAGAAAAATCCATGGTCATAGAACATAAGGTCGAAAAACCCCATTGGAAAACTAATGCAAATTGACTTAAAATTTAAAATCGCTCTAATTTCAATAAAGCCCGATGGAACATTTCCAAATTTTCAGGATAGATGCCTGAATACTGTATCTTTCGAATGTCGAGTGCCCTTTTGGTGGTCATTTTTTATTTTTAATAACGTATTTTGGCACACCGTGATATTGTTTAACATTTTAATAATTGCAGTTTTTTAAAGAACCAAATTTTAAACTAAAATGTTTTACTTTCATTTGATCCAATTTAAGCCGAAAAATGGTATACTTTTACTTTCATTTTGAAAATTGAATCTATTTTTGAATTCTTTGTTTCGAAATTGAAGGTTGTCACAAAAAATATACAGTAAAGTATAATCAAATAAAAAATATTAAGCTGGTCATGTTACCCGGTTTAACCCGGACTTGCCTGGATATCAAGTAATAAACAAATTGGGGAAGGTTCGGCTCGGCTCAGTTGCCCGAAATTTGTTGAAAAATATCATGATTTTGTCCGAATTCAATTATAATTTTTTGGAAAATAAAACGATAAACACAATTTAATCAAATAAGAAATATTAAGCTGGTTTTACCCGAACTTGCCTGTATATTAGGCATAAAAAATCAGGAATGGTTCGGCCTGGCTCAGTAGCCTAAAATTCGTTGATAAATATCCTGATTTTGTCAGGATTCATTTATAACTTTTTGGAAAATCAAACGAAAAATGCAATTTGAGTCATTATAATTTTAAATTTTTCAGCTAGGTTTATTTAAATAAACATAAACGATTTTTTTTGGAACTTGAAAATTTGGTTATGTTTTTCGATAAAAAATGGATGCATGCATGAAAGCAAATTTTTTATTAAATTTTCGCAGGATAGTTCTGTATTTTTGGATTGGATTTGTATATGAAAACTTGGAAATATTATACCCGAATTTTGCAGATTTTGAATAAAATAGACAGGATACGTTTGGTTGAACATCTGGCAATCTTAAGCGAATGTTTTTAAGCTCATAATTTTGACCATCCAAAATATAGATTTATAGTTCTAAAATAAGGTTTCCAGATTGCCCGTTTTTATCCAGATTCGCAAGGACATTTTCTACAAAATTTGGAAACAATCCGGCCCGGTCCGGTTGTCTAGATTTTAATATAAAAAAGCTAGGATTTTGCTCGGATTTAATCACATTATTTGGCAAATCAAACAATAAAAATTTTATTTATGTCTGTAAAATGAAATATTTTTTAACAAGTTTTACAAAAATTATTATTAAGATTTTTTTGGAATACGATTTGAAGATTGTCAATGAGTTTTGATGAAAAAAAATTTCAGTTTTTTTTAATCTTGGTTGATTACTTTCTGACGTTTGACAAAATTTCTCCGGATAGTGCTCAAAATTTTGGTCGTCAGTTTTGAAATCAAATATTTCGATTTTGCCAGGTTTTTTTTATGCAATTGCTTGGATTTGTCCGGCCCGGATACGTGCTAAATAAATTCTGGCAATCTTCTTCTAAATACAAAATAACATTTTTGTTTTTAAACATCCTTCAAGAAATATTGAAAAAAATAGTCATTGTGTTTTCAGAATACAAAAAAAAAAAATTAATTACAGATCAAAATTTAATATTTGGGTAATTTTTTAAAATAAAATTCTTGATATCAAACCCTCATCTTCTTGGGGGTGTCAAAAAAAACTCTATTAGAAGTTTGGGTAAACATCTGAATTAAAAAAAAAACTTCTGGGACCCTAGATGAATTCTTGATATCTTTAAATTTGCATCATTACTTTTTTTGGACGCTCCCTAAAACACTGAAAAAAATCTCTTTTGGGATTTAGAGTGTGAACTTAACATTCCTCGTTAGCTTGAAATCGCTCAATCCCTCTGGTTTCTCAAACGATTTATACAAAACTTGTAGGTTTAGGAACCTCGCAATGTTACTTTTATAAGTCTGCCGTTACTATACTTAAATTTTTCCACATTATCATCAATAGCTAAGTCTATAGTTAAAATATCTCAAAACTTTTTCCTACGTTTAAAACTTTTAAGTAGAGTATCGAATTTGGTTTCTTTTTAAAAATTTCAAATGACAGTAGAAATGCAATATCAAAATTTTTAAATATTATTTTATCCGCAGGCTCGTAAACAAACACCCTTTCTGATGAAATCAAAGCGCTTAGAAAAGCAGGTTGATTTATGTGAGAGATTAATTTTTTTCCTAAGTAAATGCATAATTTTGGTGTAATTTTTGTTTGTTTTTTGAGGTACATTTTTTTATATTCAAAAAATAGGGACATTTTCCAAGAGAAAGACAGTCTAGGACAAAACGCTAGAAACTCCATCAAATGGTAAAAGTTTGAAGGAAAAAATAAAAGCAAAATTGGGCGAGGGCCTAGAGAATTTAATGAAAGAAAAATTACATTTATTTTGTGTTCAACTTTTTCCAAGTGATGTAAAAAATTCAATCCCTTAGTTTAAACAGCACCATTGTCAATCTTTCGATTTTAATTATTATTTGACCTTATCACATTAAGGACCGAAATATTGTTTTTTTGGACTGCGAGAAAATCTCAAGCAAAAAACACAGAAATTCAGCAATGTATATCTCAGAATTAACAGGATTAAAAGTTATAAATCTAGTAACTTTGAGCCACCAAAAATATTGTGTTCAATTTTGAAGAGTTTCGTGATTAATTTTATAACATTTTACTTTGTTCTGAAATGCCTTAGCAATTGATAAACTAGCATTTGTAGATGTTATGAAGGTGTTTTGTATCTTTAAGATCAAGAAAACTTGTTGAAACTGTCAAAATTATGATTGATCAATTTTTCCCCAAGGCATCAAATTCTAAACAAAGATGATAATTTTTTAAATTAAATATAAAACAATCTAACAAATTTCTGCAACCATGTTTTACGAAAATAGGAGTCTAGTACTGGTTTTAAAAATTTAAAAAAAGCCACATTCCCCTTCCTAGAAAATATAATGAAAAAATATTGAAAAAAGTGATCAATCCTACCCCGTATTACGGTGCCTATTTGAATTTATACTGCAAAAATTGCAATTTGACAAATTTTGTGATTCTTCCAATCAAAATATGTTAAATTAAGTAAACTTTTCTAAATTTATCCACTGTGACGGTTTTGGTCAGGAGTGTCAAATTATTTTCAAATTGTCAAGATATGAGATAAAATTAAAAGTAAATTTTTTGACAAGTTTGCTTACATGTTTTTTAAACACCTTTCTGGATTTTGTTTTTTCCTTTTACTATGGTAGTTTCATTTTATGAATCGAAATTTAAAGAGGAAAATATCTCCATGGAGGAGGAAAATTGTTTTAAACGGTAATATATTGTTAATTTTTTTTAAATTTTTTTTATTGCTTTAAAATCCATCAAATTTTCAAATGATTTTAATGATTTTTTCATGAAATAATGGAATTGTCTTAATTTTGTCCTTTTCTTAAAAAAAAAACCGAAACAATATCGACATTTAACTAATTGTTAAAAGTGCAAAAAATTAAAAAAAAATTGAAAACTGATAACATTGTCTAAGTTGTCAACGTTTTCAACATTGTCAAAATTGTCAAAACACATGGCGAACGTAAAAATATTTTTAAGCTTTTAGTGTCACGTTAATAAAACTTGTTTTTCTTCTAACGGAAGATTTATGGATATTTTAATGAGACTTTGCCAACGTTAAGAATATAAAATATAAGGCTTTTATTTCATTGTTTTAATCTTGTGAACACAAAGGTTTAAAGTTCAGGATTATAAAAACGAAAATCACCGACTACAAATCGAACACTTTCGAAACTGCCGTTGCTGGAAAAGGCTGTTCAAAAGTTCAACTGAATAGTCAGCCTCCGATTAGCCTCCGGAGCTCGCCTGCTGGATCCAGTTTTCAACGACCCTCTTCCCCATTTTTGACCCTTCTCCGGGGCATGTCATTTCGTCGTCAGCCCCCTCTCCTTCCGCCCCCAAAAAAGTTGAAAGCAAATTTCAGGATCATTTAACTTTAACGATCCAATTTATTCTTTTCGCCAGCAGCTGGCTTCGCACGAAAAATTTGCTCCCTGCCAAAAATTGCAAACGTTCCGGTTTTTGTTCGTTTTTTTTTCCAAGATTTGATTCAGTTGGTAACAAGATTTTGGGCTGGAAAGGGAGGACGTCCAGATAAAGTTGCACTTTGCCTGGCTGCGTCAGAGACAACCGATAGGATTTTGTTGCAACCCACCCTGGATTCTTCTTACCTTTTTGATTGGAAAGCTTGTCTGGAAGCTGAACTTTCTCTCCGTGTCTACGACTGTTTGACTTGTCAGCAGTTTCTGTTCCGAAAAGCTTTTTCCCTAGGGAACAGTTCCTTTTGCTACAAAGTGAAGAAACTGGATCTTAAAATGGGTGAATTTGAGTGTGCTGAAATCTGTGGTTTTGACTGCCTAATGAGCACCAATTCCCAGATGTACATTGCTAAGGGGAAACAAATTTTCCGAACCAAAAGTACACCTCAGTTAAACAATTTTGCTGCTCGAGTGTTTAAGTTTGCCAAACTGGAAAAATGTACTTTGTTCTGAAGCAAATTGAGAAAGATCAAAGGTTGGGGGTTTGCATATGGATGAAACCAATTTGAAGGAAGAGATTTTCATTCCAAAGTGACCCGAAATCTGGGAAAGATTTTTATCCAATGATTAACAGTTATGTGCATTTCCATAACCTCAATTGCTGTTAATTAAAGCTTTCTAATTATCACCCCTGGATCTAGACAAAAACTTCCTGTAGTTGAAAGGAAACAAAAAACAACGAAAGATGAATAAATCAAACACCAATCATTTGGGGCCGAAAACAAATTTACCTAATTTGGATTCAATGGAAACGAATTCATACCCCCTCAAATTCCATTAATCATCGAAAGGTCGCTATCGATAGCATTCTCACATTTCTAATCAGTCCCCTGTGCAGTTTTCGGAAAGGAAAGGAATCAAGAAAGGAAAGTAAAATACAAATCGATTTGCATAAGAAAAGGAAACCCCTCTGGGGAGGGTACCTTAACACAAAAAAATTGATGAATAAAACTTTTTCCTTTCTTAGGGAAAGAAAAACAAAAAGTCGATGGCGCGCAGTTAGTTTCCTGAAAGCATCGATCATCTGGTTGTTTTATTTTCACTTTTTTTTCTTCGTCAAGTTTATTGGTCGTTTTGTGTTGCTTAATTTCTTCCAGGAAGTTGCAGATGGAAGTAAATTCTATTAATCCATTTCTGATTTGCATTGGACTCGACCCCGTCAGTTAGTCTATCGTTTTGTACCAACCTTCTTTGGCGTTCGTTTTATGAGCAACAACTTTGATATTTGGGTTTCGGAAAAATTATTCCTTTTACCCCGGATGATGACGATGGCTCTCGAATGGTAATTAAATATATTCATTAGATGATTGGCATCTTCAATGAGGAAGGAAACGAAAAAAAACGTCGGCTGGTGTTGAGTTTTTGGGTGGAATAAATTTGAGATATGGATCGATTCCACTTAACCTTTCGAGAATTCGATTCCAGGAAACAGAAAGCGCTATTTCTTTAATGATTGAAATCAAACCTGTGATTTGTTCGATAGAATCTTGGGGGAAAACGAATGATTCGTTATTGATTTTTCGTAACTTTTCAGCAAGCCAATATTCCAAACTAGACAGTATTTCAGACATAAATAAAACTACTAGGAAAAAAGTTACTGCATTCGAAGCATCAGAACCATACATCAACATAGTTTCTTATCACTCTCAGCTCAGCTCAAGATGCTACACAACGATTTCAAGGAAAAACTTCCGCCATCCCCCCTTACCCAAATTTCGGCCATAAACGTATCATCTCCGAAACCTCACGTACGGCTCCCCAAAAGTTTTGTTATGAATTTTCCAGTGAACACAGAAGATGAAATGTCAAAAACTTACAACTTTTCGGAACGGGAACGGAAACTTGAACGTCTGCTTGTGATCTTTTTTTTTACTACTGCTTCTTAATTCTTGAACATCATCTTCCATGCTGCATCTTTCCAGTCTCAGCTACCTTCTGTTTGAGGTTTGTTTAGGAAATTTCAACTACTAACCGATACTCTCCCCAGTTCCAGGTCCCAGTCATGAGCAGCCGTTTTTTTCTCGAGCAGGAGGGGTGATGGATTTCGGACTCAATTCGGCAAACTTTCCCAACCCACACTTTAGTAGTAGTTACCAAGTCGAGGTCCGATGGTTTGAAAAATTTTCGCACATATATCTTTAAACTTAATCCTTTTACGGAGAAACCGCACTCGTTTTCCGGAATTCCCACACGCATGCCCTGTACCCGTAATGTTTGCCAAGGGACCCAGGCCAGATGGGTTGAAGCAAGCTTGAGAAAACTTCGATGTTTGCTAAGAAAACATGCACCAAATTGATACGGATCACCGAATGGGTCTCTCCGAAAGCGATGTACCACTATTAATCTCCTAAAGGACGAGATGACTCCCGGACAGTTTTCCAACCTCCCTCGGTCTGTTTTCAACCATGGGCTCCCATTTCTAAGCCAGGCAAAACCATTTCATGCATCGCATGAGTGAATGTTATAGAATTATGAAGTATCGCAATTGAAAGAAATTTATTCCCTAGCCCAGCTTCCCCCTTAAAAAGTAATGGCAGGAAATCTTTCATGTTATCCCTACCTCGCCCCGAATCAATCCATCTTTCACCCACCATCTTCCGTTCTTCTTAGTCAAAGTACGGAAAGTACCAGCAGCAACGCCAGAGATCAGAACAGGAAAAACAAAAAAGCGATTATCGGTCGAATCTTTCATTCATCCCCCCTTACCCCTAACAAATCTACCACCACCACCACCGGAAACGATGACACCTTCCATGTTGCGATTTTCAGCTTGAAACGAAAGCTATCATGGGAGGCTGCCGGTTGCTTTCGAGCTCAATTTTACCCATGGGGCCCATTAAATTCCGGGGCGGCAGAAAATTTCCGGGGCCGGCCGAAAACCAATCAATATTGACGTCCGGGGTAATTAGTTTAAATTTACAGGATTCCCGGGCGAACTCTTTTTTTGCGTTTTGTTTCAAGCTTGCATGCTAGCGGGAAAAAATCGAGAAAAATGGTCTTGGTAGTTTTGAACTGAGTCGATTTAAGGGGTTTACTTTTTTTTTAATGGTAAAAATTGTTGAGAGTTTCGAAACTGAATGTGGGAGAGCTAATGCAGCTTGCAGTGAGTTCTTTCATTTATGCGGGTAGTGAATCGTTAGGACAATCGCGTGAGAAAGTAACGTTTCTTAAATCGATTTATCGACTCACTCCACTAAAAAAGATGAAAGAAAAATTATTGGTTGAAACTTTAATACATGGTGAGAATCTGTGTCTTCTTTAAACAGTTGTCAGGTACAGCATCCAGGTGATTTTTGAATGCCTTGCAAAGAACTGTGAAAATTTACAGAAAAAAGACAATTTTTGACGAATCTTTTAACAATTTATCAATCACCCGAGAATTTCTTCATTCAGTGATAGTTTCACTGTCAACTCCAGACGGTTTTGAGACATTCTCTAGAAAAGGTTTTTAATTCAATTTTCATAACCTTTTCTTCCTATGAGAGATTTCGGAAACCTTTGAGAAGTTTTTACAACATTAAACAATTTTCAGGGCTGGGTTAAGTCATTGGGGCGCCCGGAGCAATTTTTTACAGGCTTTGAATATTTTTTTTCATATGCTGTCCTAGAGAACATAATATTTAAAATTTTCAAAGAAACTGTAAAGAGTTTATTATATTGCTTTCAAAAAATCATTAGTCTGAAATCATCAAACAATTAGTACTAATCTATCACATGCAATCATGGCGAAAAAATTAACCAACTAATCGAAAAAGGAAAACACTGATTAGAGCTGTTAAATGAAAATTTCTTTCACAATTTATTTAAAAACTCTATCATAAGGTTGCCAGATTTCACGGATTTATCCGGATATGCAAAACAAAATTTGGCAAAAGTCTGGTCCAGCGTGGTTGCCTGGATTCTCCCCGAATTCATTCACTTTATTTGTCAAAACAAACACTCAAAAAAGGTGAAAAAAATTGCATGCGTTCAATTCAAAATTTCTTGAGCAAGTACCTATTATAACAGTAATCACGAAAATTTTTCAAAAACCTAAATCGCGATTCTCTTTTTTAAATTGATGAGTGAGAATAAAAAAAATTCATGTCTTTTTTTCTTCATTTGGGCTGAGTTATTTCTGGGTTTGGTCCAAATTTGGCCGGAGTTTGGTCCAAAATTTCAAAATTTAATTCCTGGATTTTGCCTAGTTTTTGGATAAAATAGTCCGAATTTTTCCGGCCCGGGTATGGGTTAAAAAAGTTTTTTGCAACCTTATGCTATCACCACTAGATAAGAAAAAAATTTACAGATAGATATTAAAACTTTTTGTTTTCACTATCCATCATTTGGTATGAGCTTCATCGAAAGCAGAATAAATATTTGCCTCATTACTGATGGGAAATAACTTTAGGACTTCAGACAAGGAATCTGAAATAAAAATTTAAAAAAAATACAACAGAGTTAAATTTAAATTCCAGTTCAACAGTGATATTCAAAATCAGATTTTATTCAGACTCTCAATTCAAAGTATCAAAAATACTACTAAATAATTGCAAATGAAATTCAAATACTAAATTCTTTATCAAAGTTTTAATCAGATGAAAGAAGGAATTACAAAAAAAATATAATTCAAATCCAAATGTATATTTCACTTTCAAATCTTTTAAACACATTAAATCGTGTTCATGTTGTGTGTTGAAATTATTTAAATGTAATGCGGATTCAAACTAAAAATAAAAAATCATTTATTTTTTAAATAAATGTTTTTTAAAAAAAATCAAGAAGCTATTGTCAAAAGATTTTCTAAATTTGACAAAAGCTACCTTCGAAAACAACAACTCAGAATAGAAATTTAATTCTCAAGACCCAGGATCATACGTTTTGGATAAGATGAGCTCAAAAATATAGAAATATTCACAAAAATCGCTCGATGATATTTGCAACTGAGCTGTAAAGCGTTTTTTTAAATAATAATATGAGAGCGGTCATTTAGAGAATGGTATGCTGAATTCAGGGTATTTCATTTGCAAAGGATACTTTTAAAAAATTTAAATAAGTTTCAAAAGTATGAAATCTCCCGCATAAGCCGTACCGTTTTTATTAAATGAAAAGAATAAAATTTCTACCTTGAGCATAATAAAATATAGAAGATAAAAGAAGAGAAGAGAAAAGTAGAGAAGAGTAGAGAAGAGTAGAGTAGAGTAGAGTAGAGTAGAGCAGAGTAGAGTAGAGTATAGAAGAGACGCAGAGAGAAGAGTAGAGTAGAGCAGAGTAGTGTAGAGTCGAGTAGAGTAGAAAAGTGGAGAGAAAAGAAGAGGATAGTTGAGGAAATTAGAGTAGAGTAGAGTAGAGTAGAGAAGAGTAGAGTAGAGAAGAGTAGAGTAGAGAAGAGTAGAGTAGAGAAGAGTAGAGTACAGTTGTGTAGAGGAGTGTAGAAGAGAGTAGAAAAGATGAGAGTGGATAAGAGTAGGGAAGAGAAGAGAAGAGTAAAGAAGAAGAGAAGAGTTGGAAAGAGGAGTGTTGAGAAGATAAGAGTAGAGAAGAGTAGAGTAGAGTAGCGTAGAGTAGAGAAGAGTAGAGAAGTGTAGAGTTAAGGAGAGTAGAGAAAAGAAGAGTGAAGAAGAATAGAGTACAGTAGAGTAGAGTAGAGTAGATTTGAGTAGATTAGAGTTGAGTAGAGCACAGTAGCGTAGAGTTGAGAGAGTGAAGTAGGGTAAAGTAGAGAAAATTAGAGTAGAGTAGAGTAGAGAAGAAAAGAGTAGAGTGGAGAAGAGTGGAGTTAAGAAAAAAGGAGAGAAGAGTTGAGTAGAGAAGATAAGAGTAAAGTAAAAAAAATACGATTATTTTAGAGAAGAGTAGAGTAGAGTAGAGAAGAGTAGAATAGAGATGAGGAGCGAAGAAAAGAGCAGAGTGGAGTAGTGTAGAGTAGAGTAGAGTAGAGTAGAGTTAAGAAGAGTAGAGTGAAGTAGAGTAGAGTAGAGTCAAGTTAAAAAGAGGAAAGTAGATTAGAGTAGATTTGTGAGAGCAGAGCAGAGAGAGAAGAATAGAGTTTAGTGTACTAGAGTAGAGTTGAGTAGAGTAGAGAAATGAAAAGAAGAGTAGAGTAGAGTACAGTAGAGTAGAAAAGAGTAGAGTAGAGTAGAGTTGAGAGAGTAGAGTAGAGAAAAGGAGAGTAGAGTAGAATAGAGTAGAGTAGAGTTGAGTAGAATTGAATAGAGAAATGTAGTGTTGAAGAGAGTAGAGAAGAGAAAAGTGGAGTTGAGAGAGCAGAGTAGTGTAGTGTAAAGAAGAGAAGCGAAGAGTGGAGTGGAGTAGAGTAGAGTAGAGTAGAGAAGAGTAGAGTAGAGAAGTGTAGGCTAGAGTAGAAAAGAGAAGAGTAGAGTAGAGTAGAATTGAGAGAGAAGAGTAGAGTAAAGTAGAGAAGAGTAGAGAAGATAAAAGTAGAGAAGAGTTTAGTAGAGTGGAATAGAGAAGTATAGAGTTGAGGAGAGTTGAGTAGAGTTGAGTAGAGTAGAGTAGTGTTGAGTAGAGTTTAGAGAGTAGGGTTGAGTAAAGTGTCGAAGAGTAGAGTAGAATAGAGTAAAGTAGAGTAGAGTAGAGAATAGTAGAGTAGAATAGAGTAGAGTAGAGTAGAAAAGAGTAGAGTAGAGTAGAGTGAAGTTGAGAGAGTAGAGTAGAGTTAAGTAAAGTAGAGTAGAGTAGAGTAAAGTAGAATAGAGTAGAGTAGAGTAGAGTAGTGTAAAGCTGAAGAGAGTAGAGATAAGAAGAGTAGAGTTGAGTAGAGTAAAGCAGATTTGAGTAGAGTTTAGAGAGAAGAGCTGAGTGAAGAAGCGAAGAGTAGAGTAGTGTAGAGTAGAGTAGAGCAGAGAAGAGAAGAGAAGAGAAAAGAAGAGTAGAATAGAGTAGAGTAGAGTAGAGAAGAGTAGAGAAGAGTAGAGTAGAGTATAGTAGAGTAGAGTAGAGAAGAGTAGAGTAGAGTAGTGTAGGGTAGAGTAGAACAAAGAAGAGTAGAGTAGAGTTGAGAGATTAAAGTAGAGAAGAGTAGATATTGAGTAGAGTAGAGTAGAGTTGAGAAGAGTATAATACATTAGTGTAGAATTGAGGAGAGTAGAGAAAAGAAGAGTTGAGTTGAAAGAGTAGAGTTGAGTAAAGTAGCGAAGAGTAGAGTAGAGTAGTGTAGAGTAGAGAAGAGTAGAGATGAGAAAAGAAGAGAAAAGAAGAGTAGAGTAGTGTAGAGTAGAGTAGTGTAGATTTGAGTAGAGTAGAGTAGAGTAGAGTAGAAAAGAGTAGAGAAGAGTAGTGTAGGGTAGAGTAGAAAAGAGTAGAGTAGAGTAGAATTGAGAGAGTAAAGTACAGTTAAGTAGAGAAGAGTAGATATTGAGTTGAGTGGAGTAGAGTTGAGTAGAGTCGAATAGAGTAGTGTTGAGTTGAGGAGAGTAGAGAAAAGAAGAGAAGAGTTGAATAGAGTAGAGTAGAGTTGAGTTAAGTAGCGAAGAGTAGAGTAGAGTAGTGTAGAGTACAGTTGAATAGAGAAGAGAAGAGATGAGATGAGATGAGAAGAGAAGAGAAGAGAAGAGAAGAGAAGAGTAGAGTAGAGTTGAATAGAGTGCATAAGAGAAGAGAAGAGGAGAGAAGGGAAAAGCAGAGTAGAGAAGAGTAAAGAAGAAAAATTTATAGAAAATAAGTAGAGAAGTTCTTGCAATACTGAATGAATGAAGTTTAAACAATTTCTTGCTAAATTGATGTGCTTCAAATATTTTAAACTTTCATTTCCATAACTTTTTTGAAATTCACTTTGTTTTCATTGTTAAATAAAAAAAACAAAATCTCAAAAAGGTTTGATTTGTTATTTTAATACCAAAATCTCTGAAAGTTATAAATGTTTCCTCATAACTCTGAAATCAATGGTTATTATAATTTTTTCAAAATTTTAAAAATTTAATTTTTTTTATTTCAAGACTTTTGAAATTATCAATAAAAAAAAATCATTAAAAATTTTGATCATTAAAGTTTTGTTGTTCTTTAAATCCCAAAAAATTCTGAAATCATTTCAGAATTTTGAAAGTTAATAATGGTCAAATTTTTTTTTAATTCTTTTTTTTTTTATTGTCAAGCTTTGAAAAATCTTTAAGTGCAAAATATTTCCTTTACACTCTCAATAGGAGCTTGGTGCCGTGTAAATTCTCGGAACAACTAAAACAGTTTCCCGGTTTGCCGGTTCCGGGGCTGCAACAGTCAATTTCGTCAACTTCGAACCTCAATTTTATCCGTAAGTTATCCCCCGGAACGACAACTTCCAGCCTTTTTCTCAACTCTCATACCAAACCAAAGCAAAAGAGACAGTTTCCAACCGCGCTTTTCCTGAGAAACTGTTTTTCGCAAAAACCGGTGAAAATTCATCGAGACACCTTCACTTTGTAAGAAAGGGTGTAGGGGGTTGATTTATTGGTGGGGATTGCACGCGCTTCTATATTTTGAACAGAGAAATGAGACGAAGTCTTCTCAAAATTCTGATCAGTGATGACGTCCGTCTGCTGGAAATTTTGAACGTGTGTGAGTGGGTGTCTCAAAACGTGTTCTCAAGAGCCATCATTTAATCGTGATCTTCATCATCGCCGTCGTTTTCGTCATCATTGTGGACGTTCATCATCTTCACCCTTTAGATTATTTTGTGTTGTGTTTAAGCCATTTTAACCAGGCTGCCAGTCGGTATAAACGGATTTCTGAATAAAAAAAAAAGATTGTTGAAAAAATAAATGTTTTTTCTGAAAATCAGTGACAAATTTCGATTAAGTAAAAATGTCGTAGATCCAACCCTTAAAAAATCGACCCAAAACGTCGTCAACCGTTTCTGAAACATCGGCGTTAAATGAAATTGGCACCGTGCAACTTTTTCTCCAGACATGAGATACCATTTCACTCCATCAGCTGTAGCTGAAGGATGTCGTTTTCAACAAGGAGGAGGGCAAAGTGAGGAAATTTCCCGTTGAATAATTTGTGTTTTAATTATTGCTGATGTTCGTTACTGTCAAAGACGCTTGACGTTGAGCAAGAGAAAAGCAACGGTGACTTCTTGGAAGATTTACTGGGGACGACGACCCGATTTGGACCGTTAAACTTTCATCGGGAGGGAGGTATCGTAAAGGTACATTTTGGGAGACTGATAGCCCCAAAATCACTAATCGATAGGAATCGTTTTTCCTAATTTGTGGAAATGACATTTTTTGGGATTATTGATTCCCGTTTCCTTAACATGTTCTTTGGAATTTAACCTTCTTTTTTTTTGTTTCGATTATAATCGTTTTACCATCTTTATGGCATTCGCGACTTTATCAACGTTGCAGTTGGCGGAACGTTATTGAAAAATTTATCCGGTACAACTGTGTTCGATGTTTACTCTTTGGCTCGAACTCGCGGACATCGGCTCAGGAGACAGCATACTTGCCAACTGAGCTATATCACAAGCTCTATTTAAACTTCTTCTTTTCCAGAGGTTTCAGAGTAAACAAAAACAATCGCCAAATCACTATTTTAGTTGAATTCTCATTCTTAAAAATTATTCAGTTGCCTAAATGCAGGCGAATGATTTTTTTTCCCATTTTTCTGGTATTCCTAACAAGAAGTGATAATGGCAAGTGATAATGGATTTTTAAGAGTGCCAGTGCCGTTTCCGGGAATCAGCTGAGAGGACTCGGAAATAAGCCGTGGGACTTGCGAGTCAAAAGTTTACTCTGGAACAGGAACAAGAAGTCCAGAGAAGAGAAAAAAACTCCAGAAAATGGTCCGTATCAATTAGCAGTCAAGTTTCGATTTGTTTCGATTGAAAGCGGCAGCTGTTGGAGTGGAGTGGAATAAATTATTCCTTTGGTGCAACGGAGTTTCGTCGAATAGCTAATGCTTTTAACGTGTCATCTCGGGAAAATGGAAGCCGAGCCGGGACAAATGGACGTTGTAACAGCTTTTGCTCTTCATAAGTTATTTGTGAATCGATGAGAATTGATAAGAAAACTGTAGCTTTCCTGCTAATGGCGTTTTAATGAATTTTGTTGCGACATAGCGATCAGTTATGCTACGAACTAAATTATAAACAAGGGCGATGAAGCAACCTCATTGTCTTATGAGTCAATTTCCAGGAAAAAAAATTGTTGTTCAAAATTCATGTTTTCTACATTTGTTTCCAAACACTTTTTAAGCTTTTGCATAAACAAAACATCAATGCAGCAAGCAAAATTTAAAAAAAGAAAATATTCTAAAACTTCTTCATCCAATTTTTTGGATCGTGACAGTGTGCCTCGATTTTCCGTTTCTGGGCGGAAACAAAATATTCGCCCAGACGTGCTCGAGCAAAGGCTTAAATTTCCCGAAAACAACGCAGCAACTTTTCGCAGCCCCGCTCTCGAAGCTGTCAACTGTCGATCATTTCGAATTTCCCCCGATCCAAACTTCAAGAACGGGTAAGTTTTATTCAAACAACACACTTACTTAAAGCCTGTTGTGTTCGTTTTTCCTATAATCGTAACGAAAACATCAAAGGGTAAGGGGGGATGACGATGACGACGGGTGTGCGAATCACATTCCTTTACATCACTCAATTAAGACCTCCATCCAGGGAAGGAAGGCATTTTACGGTTCCCATGAAAATGCCAAACCCACGGAATTTGTTTTTCGTGTTCATTCAGATTGAAGTCGAGTCTCAAGTCAGTCAAAATAAGTGCAAAAACTGTACAGCAAAAGTTTGCATTGATTGGTCGTTCCGGTCGACTTTTTCCCGTTTTTTTTTTCCTCCGGTTGTTGCTGATGGAAAAGAGGTGATTGCGAAACGGAAACTTATTTTTGGCCTCACTCCCCGAAAAACACCAGACATTACCTGGAACGAGGCGTTTGGGTTGTAGTTTTTCTCTCGACTCTTTTCCTTCAAAGCTAAATGGGGCCTTAAGATGGGAAAAGTTCGGCACTTTGGCCGGTATCGTAAAGATTTCGATCAAATTTAATGAACTCAAACCGTGTTGGGTTGTGTGCTTGTGATGAGGTTTAAGCGTCGCGATTACCATCGAGGATATTGCTTCAAATAATTGTAATTCGAATTTTTTCAAACTTATTTTAAGGAAAAATAAAATCCATTCACAGACACAAACACACCCACATTTCGGCATCGACAACCGACATCCATTCTCCGAGCTTCCCTAAATTTACTCTAACAAATTCCTGCAAACGGATATATATTTGCGTTTCTCGTTTCCAGTTCACTTGTCAGCAGTCCTGGGATTGGAAAATTGCACAAAATGCAGTCGTAGTCGATGGCACCGAGGATTTTGTGCATTCAAATCACTCTTCCTCTCTCGGTTTGGTTCCAGAAAACGGGACTGATAATGTTGCTGTTGCTTACCTTCTGCTCTGCAACTGCTCTTCTTAGATTTCGAAACCACAACCGAGTCGGGAAGTAGCAGAAGTGCAAAACGATTGATCGAAAACCGTTTGCAGATTCCAAGACATCGTTCGCATATTGAGGAGGAGTTTTTTTTTTCCTTTCTTCGAATGCATTTGGTTTGTTTGTTTGGGAAGTCGTGCGTGTGTGTGGAATACATTTTTTTTTTGCCAATAGAAACCGCCCATCTTCCCGACAAAATGGTGCTTCATGTGAGATGTGAAATGCATCAATCTTGTCGTTTGGCAGCTAGAATGAACAATATTTGAATATCGAACTGGATTAATGTGGTGAATGAGCAATGACGGGGAGTTAAATTCAAATGAAATTGCAGCGTCAACGTAATCAAACATTTGAGACAATTTTATATGACCAATTTTAGGCTTTATAAAACGGTTAAAATTATGATATTTTTAAAATCATCATTTATCTATTTTATACAGTTATAAACTTAGCAATAAAGATTCTCTAACGAAACTGGACTACAAGCTGGCCACTTAGGAGCAGAAATGGTTTGAAACATAATTTTTAAATCAAAATGAGGTTCCATTGTTGTTACATTGAATAAAACATTTAATAATATTTTTAAGAAATTTTAATTGTTTTGATTTGTTTATCAATTCAGATTATTTATATTATGTTTAGGTTTATTCCATGCAAAAATTAGGAAAAAATAATCGACAATTAAAACTCTTGAATGATAATATTGCCAGATTTTTTCCAGGGAATATTCAAGCCGAACAAGTCTTGGCACTTTCATCCAAAAACCTGACTTAATCCGGACATTCGATTTCAAAACTGTTGATCGAAAATTCAGGCCATATCCGGGAATTTTTTTTTTTCCAAAACTTAAGAATTGCTCAACAAAATACAAGGAAAAAAACACGAAAAAAAACTATTTAGGGTGAGTGCTCCTACTTTGGACCTAGAGCCTAATTTAGTCCTAAAATACCGAAAATTGTGAATAATTCATTTTTCTTGCATAGAATAAACTTGCTGCTATGTGCACAATGAACTATTTTTCTTCCTGAATCTTTCCATACTGCTTTTTGCCATAAAAAGTGTTTCTGATAAAATTTTCAACGTTTTTAAAAATGTGCCTCCTATTCGATGAAAATTAGAGAGCTCAATTAGTGGGGCGCGTTTTGAGAAATGAGAAAGAATAAGGAAAAATCATGTTTTTTAAGTGTCCAAGCCAAAGTTCAAAGGGTTATTACTTTCACTGTGGAGAATATGAACCAGACTACCTATTTTTCCTAAAATAAATGAAAATCAATGGAAAACCCGGAAAATTTGTAAACGGTCCAAATATAGGAGTCTTTGACTTTGATGTTCCATTTTTAAACCTAACATCACAAAAACTTTGTATGAATACCATACAAACCAACAAAGGTGCGAATTTTTAATTGGGGCATAATTCCAAACCAATATTGAACATTTCTAACATTTTTTGTTAGCTTTACGCAAATAAACTACAAGTAAGTTAACATAAAAAAGTTTCAGCTATTGTCCTACTGATAGAGCTGACGGGGAGTAAATGTGTTCAAAATATTCATAACAGAAATGTAAGTTTTTTCAATCGTTAAAAAGCTGTAATACTTTTTATGATAATATTTGATTAAAGATTACACTTCTAATGAATTTGTTTATTTATTTTCGAAAAAAAAAAATGCTTTATATAAGAATTTTAGGTATAGGTCCAATTAAAGGTACCAGTACAGTACCAAAATAGGAACAGTAGGTTCATAGATGGAAATTTTGATCATCAATATCTTTGTAAATCTTTCAATAATGGCTAAACCTATGTTGAAAATTCTCATTAAAACTTGTAGATAAGATCATCAACTATCAATAAATCTCTTAAAAGATATTATTCTGCCGTTTGTTTGCGAAAAATACATGATTATTTAAAAACCATCGCTTAAAGGGTCCAAAGTAGGGCAACTAACCCTATTAAACAAAAAACAGCAGATTTGAGATTGTATTTAGGCTTCCAAAAACCTATTTATGATTATTTTTATAAATCAAAATAAAATTATTTGGGTGCAAAAATAAAAAAAAGCTAAAAGCACAATTTGTATTTTTTTTTATATTTTGGCAAACAAAGTGAATGAAGTTGCGAAAAATCTTACTTAAAAAAAAATCCGGACACCAAGGCAGGACCGGACTATTCCCAAATTTTTATTGATTATCTCGACAAACCTGGCTAAAAGCGGGATATCTGCCAACCTTATGATGTGAGCTGATCATTTCAAAATGCTATTCGTATTTGGTTTGAAAACTTGATCAGCTACTGAAATTTTAAAGTTTAGAAAATATCAAAGAAATATTTTAAAATATTTAATTTATCGTTGATAGCTTGGTATGAGTTTCATCTTATGCAAGATAAATAATTGGTTCATAACATTTTAGAAGTTCAGCTTAGATTCCATGCTAAGAATCAAAAATAAAAAAAAATATAGAAGTTAATTTGAATATAATACAGAAATTACTAAACTTTTCTATCATAATATTAATTAAATTTCAATTTCATATTCAAAAACAAAAAAAAAACGTTTTAATGTAATGTGCTGAAACCAAAAAAATTGTGAAGCAGATTTGAAATTTCGCTTCAAATATTGGACAAAGAATAATTTGTCAAATTGTTATTGAAAATCTGACAAAAAAAAATTTGAAAATATAAAATGAGAGTAAAGATTAGATATTCAAAATACATAATCAGTAATCATTGAAAGAATCAGATGAGTTAAGAAGTTTGAATAAAGATCTCGAGTTCCTAAAATTTAGAAAACCATCAAACTTAAAGAACAACACAAAACTTGAAAATGTCAATACATTGAATTTATATAGAAAACAATTTGAAAATTACCAAAAAATGTTAGAAGCGTTTTAAATTCGACTCAAATCAAGTGTAAATGTGCAGTGATATTGTGATGGAAGATTTTTTTTTTAAAATTGTATTAATTTAAGTTCCCGTATCCTAATGAAGTTTTTCGAGGATAGCAGAAATAGTTGGCCAAAACGTTAAAAAAATTTGTTATTCGATTTAAAATTCTGTATCAATAAGATATGCCGTAAAGATCAGCGTTGGTCGAAGCTAGTTGAAATTAGAAGTTTCAATTTGAATTCCTAATCTAAGGTAGAAATTGGAATGAAAATTTAACAAAAAATTTCAGTATGGCCGATTAGACCAATTTATGTGAAAAATGTATAGATTTTCAATAATAATCAAAAAGCTAACAATAATTTAGCATTATTTATTCCAATACGTATGATTTTAAAGTGAGCATTCAGGATTGTCCTATTTAAATTTTTTTAATTCTCATTAATTTACAATTTTTTTCTTCAAGTACATCATATTTGTTTCTTAAGTTTCAGAAATGTAAGGCATTTGCTCTGTTATGGTCGGGATGAAATTCAGGAATAATTTTTGTATAGTTTTTAAATCAATTTAGGTAAAAGTGATTTTTTAATTCCTCAAAAATAACGGTAAAGTTTAAATATAAAGCAAAATACCTCATAATTGTGTGCTGTAAGTTTTCATTTGAAAACTGATTATAAGGTTGATATTTGAACAAGCCTCGAAAAAGTTAATAAAAAATTATTTGCTATTGTTAAGACCTTAACATTGTTCCAACTATTGATAAAATTTATCATAATCAAAACATAATGTTTCATTCGCTGAAAACTTCTAAAATATTTTCTTTATTCAATAATTAAGAGAACGTGATGCATTATTTTTTTTGGGTGGACATTTAAAACTTCCCAGAATAATTTCGGCAAGCACGGGTTTTCAAAGAAAAGTTAACAAGTTGAGCAAACTGCGGGTTGGCTAGTTGCCATAATATAGTAATGACAAGTCCGTATTTTTCTGGATTTATACACAGGAAAAAATAACTAAAAACTGAAGTTGAGCGGAATTTTTCGAACTAGCTTTACCTAAATTGGTTTTTATTTGGAAGTTTAGAAATGGTTTTATTGTTGCTGACGAGTTTCGAGAAAAATAATGAAATTTGTAGTATTATCACTCACTGCACTCTTGATTTCTTGAAGTCTTGTTTTTTTTAACCATCACTGAATTTGGCCTCGATTTTTCTGGAATTTGTTAAAAAAAATCAAAATCATATGCATAGATTTTACCAAGTTTTGGAAAAAAAAATGGTCTCAATTAGCTCAGCTTTTGTTTTTGCTGGAAAAACATCCCCAAGAAAACTAAAATTAAGGATATCGAATTCTTAAAACAACTTGACTAAGAATTCAACATACATTAGGCTTTAAAAAACATCCAGAAGATTATTTAGAAAGCTTCAGAATGAATGGGAAAATTAGTGGACTAAAACTAGGATTTAGTTTAATTTTAAATTATTTTGAACATAAAGATGAAAAATAATAATAAATAGATTCCTGAGAGATTGAAACTAATAAGAATAAGAACAATTCGCGGATTGAAGGAAATTTCCTATGTTTAAAAATGTCTGGATATTCTTTTAGAATTTTTATTCAAAAACTTTCTTAATATTAAATTGTATGATTTGTGTAATATTAAGTTTATTTTTCAATATTTGTTCAAGTTTCTAAAAATAAGTTGTCAGTCAACTGTGAAAAATGAAATAAATGAGTGAATGAAATTTTCCGACAATTTTTTGAAAATTATTAAAAAATTTCTTATCAACATTTGAAAATTGACAAAAAAATTACTCAAAAGCATTATGAAATTTTTACAAAAAATGGTCTGAAAATTCTTTTCAAGAAGGTCTGACAGTTCATACAATTTTGATATTAAGATGTTAAAAAAAATCAGAAAATTCAGAGTACCCTCATTTAGCTCTAAATAAATTTTACAATCATCATAGTAGATTCTTCAAATTATTAAAGTATTGAGCCTTTCTGCGTGTTTATAAGTTGATATAAATGTTTTGTTAAGCGATTCTAGCAAGTTTTGGAAAAATCAGTCCAAGTTTTCATCTTAGTTAAAGATGAAAAACTTTGTTAATATAAAATTGTATAAATTTATGTGAAATTAATTTTTTTTTCAATATTTTATTAAGTTTCTAAAAATAAATTGTCTGTCAACAGTAAAAAATTGTTTCTGAATTTTTTTGTGAAATCATTTAAAATTTTTAATTATTTTTTCAGGAAATTGCCAAAATAGCTTTTACTGAAAACTTTCTTTCAGTTTTGTTAACATGGATGAAATTTTCTTAATATTTTTTTTGAAAATTAATTTTTCAGATTCAACTTTAGGATGACTTTGAATTTAGAAAAGATTCCGATAATTTAGTTGGTACAGGAATTTAAAAAAACTCAGCATATTCAGAAAACCTGTTCCACATTTTGCTATAAATAAATGTTACAATCATTTGGAAAGAATCATTAAATTTAGATATTATTTAGCCTTACTGCGTGTATATATTGTTTTTTTAATTATGACACTCAAACATTTTTGTTGCATTTGTGTTGTACTTATTGTGATTTTGGATTTTGTTTAGCTATTTTAGAAAGTTTTGAAAAAATCAGTTAGAGTTATCATCTCTGTGATTAAACTTTTCCTTTTTATGGAACTTAAAATGTAGCTTTGAATTTTCATACGCCATTCATCTTGATACTTAAGGAAAAAGTTAAATTTTTACTTGTAATATGTATCAAGATTGTTTGAAAAATGGTTCCCTATTTTCAAACCAAATTTTTCAAATCGTTTGAAAATATTTTGAAATAATTTGAACAATGTCTTAAATTTGTCTGGATATATTCAACATTTAGTCTCAAATGGTTTTTCAACAATCTGAAATCTTTCGAAAATATTCTGCTTTTTTCAGTTCCCGTTTCCGTTACCTAGCTGTCTGCAAACTGTTTATAAAATTGACTGGATATTTTATGAGAAGCTGTATTCAAAAACTGTTTTTATGTTAAATAGTCAAATTTGTGTAAAATGAAGTTTATTTCTGCAATATTTTCATAGGTATTTCGAAAATAAATTGTCTGTAAACAGTAAAAAATATTTTGAATCCAAATTTTTAGAAATTATCTAGAAATTTTCAATTTATTTTCAGGAAATGACCCTAAAATTTGTGTGAAATTTTCTCAAATCTCTTTAAAAGCTTTCATATAGTTTAATCAACGTGAATGAAATTTTTATTACAATGTCTTGAAAACTTTTAGAATTTTTTTCGAAAATTGTCTGGAAATCGACATAAAACTACTCAAAAAAATTTTGAAAATTTTACAAAACAACTGTCTGAAAATTGTCTTCAAGAATGTCTACACAGTTTACAAGATTCAACTAAGTTTAATCAATTTTTGATGAAATTAGCCATATCCTTTTCCAATCAATAAAAATTTTTGAAGCTCATTACATTCAACTGAATCGAAAGATGTATGTATGTATGTATTCCAATTTTCTAGTTTCTATAACCTTTCCTAGATTTCTAGTGCTTGGTATGATCAATATACTGATATATTTTTAAAACGACCTCATTCTCAAATTCAATATGTCAATACTTTCGAAATTCTGGTACTATGTGAGCACTATTGTATCTGCAATCATTTACGCAAAATCATGATTTAAAGCTAAAACCATAGATTTATTATGTTTCAAATCAGATTTATCTTACAGAAAAATCATCAAAATTAAAATTCATGAACAGTGCGGGAATCTCAATGAAAATTTACCATATTTTTTGCTATCTCAAAAAGAACTTTAAAGAGCATTTACAGAATACTGTTTTGAATCGCAAAACGTTGATAGTTCAGATTGATAAAATAACCTTTTTAGAAAAAAATGAATCAACTAAAATCGTTCGTCGCCCCATTTAAAAAATGTCCAACTTTTAAAGCCAAAACATTAAATGTAAATATCATTTCGGCTTCAAAATTCGGCTAGAGAACGGAACGTATTTTGAGTAACCCACTCTTATAAATTAATATCAAAAACATTTTGATAATCATCAATTTTTTGACGAAGCAATCCGTCAAAATCCGTTGAGTTCCCGTGAGCTGATTTTGATTTTTTTATTCATGCTGATCAATTTTCAAGCCCCAAAAACACGCAGAATCTAGCAACGTTAACTCAAGAACATTTTACAATTTTTTCAAATGTGTTCTAATTGCAATACTTTGGACCCTTTATGCGGTGGTTTATATCAACCTATGATTTTCTCATACGTAGATGGGTGTTTTGTGGTTTTTAAAAAGAACCCGATCATTGTTATTGGTCTTTTCTACAAGTATCAATGAGAAATGTTATTCTTGGTTTTTCCGTTGTTGATGGACTTTCAAAGTCTATGATCATGTCAAATGATCAAAATTTCCTGAACATACTGTTCTTGATTTGGTACTGGATGTTTTACCCTTTATTGGAACTAGATCTAAAATGGCAGTAAAAATCAGATTTCTCGAAAACAAAAACTTCAAAAACCTAATGAAATATTATATTTTCATGTTTTTGACCGTGATTGATGTTTTTTTTTAGTTATTTTGGCTATTTCCGATCTAGGGATTCTAACAAAAAACTAAGGTTTTGAAATGCCCGACGTTTTGACCATTTTTGGTGGTCTTTCTCAAACAATAACAAGGACAGATAATTCCCTTGAGAAAGACCTCAAAAAATTGCCAAAACATCGGACATTTTAAAAGCTTAGTTGTTTGATAGAAACCCTAGACCAAAATTTGCCAAAATTACTACATTAATATTTAATTAGAAATTGAAAATACCATGAACTAGTATAAGGGTTTTTTAAACCTTTTTTTTTTTAGTATCTCAAACTTTTCCCTTGTAAGCACATTTCTCAGCAGCATAAGAGTTAGAAGGTTTCTTGAGTTTACTTGTAGCTTATTTACCTAAAGCTGACAAAAAAATGAGGGAAATGCTCAGTATAGGTCCATTATTATGCCTTTATGAAAATTTGCACCTTTATTGATTGGATAGTATTGAAAAAATTGATGTCAGGTCTGAAAATGGAACATCGTCGATGAAAATATCCTATTTTTCGACTTTTTACTTTTTTTCGGGTTTTCCAATGAAATCATGCTTGAGGACTTTATGATGTGAGATAAGAATTTTAGCGTAAAATTCTTTAAATATTCTAGATTGTATTCGATACAATATTCATTGATAAAAATTAACTTTCCGCGACAGAAATCCTCTTTTTCAACATCTGACGAACACAAACACCAAGGTGATTGACAAAGTGGTAGGGAACGATGGATCCGAAAATTATAATCGTCATTTCGGCAACAGGCTCAGAATCAGTAGGGAGTGGAGAAAAAAAGCCTCAAAATAGTCAACCATGCACCTCATAAAAGAGAACGAAAGCAAGGATTTCCACCAAATCGTGTGCGGTTTCTGTGCCCGGAATTGTTTCGGCACAGTCCGGAACACTTCAGCTGAGCGCAAAAATAAGAGGTCTCAACGTCATAACTGAACTGGACTGTTGGACCGGACTCGACGAGGAATGGGGGAATGAATTTGGGGATTGTTGAGGGTGCAAGCATTTCACGTTTACGTGAATAAATTCAGCTTCGGGATTGTTTGTTCCGGAGCTCTCTGTGGCTGTTGCTGGTGGAAGGAGGAAGTTCATATACCAAATGTGTTATTTTTTTGTGCTTCTTTCTGTCCCAAGTCCGGGACTTTTGTTTCCGTGAACCTGAAGCATTATAGATGAAATGAACTCACGTCGGCCACCACAACATACTAGATATGTAATGCCTGCAATGAAATGTAATAAATCCTGTGTCCTCAGAGCCTTGAACTATGGGTGGGAGGAAGCAGTGAATGGAATGGTTGTGGTGAATGGGAAAGCAAAAGTGGTGTCCCCGTGGATGGCTTACGGATTGGCGGTCTACGGATCCAGATTGTGGTTTTCCGAGCTGTGGGCAGCAGCTTTGTTTTGTTGTGGTCAGGAAGCGCTCAGCGAGAGGTATAAATCGTCTTGGATTCTGCAAACCACGCATTCGGCCAGGTGGGAGTGCAGCTTGGCTCCCAGAATAGGACAAAAAAAAACCCCCCGACATCAGAAAGTGGAAAACCCGAGAGCTGATTAACTGAAATTCCGGACGTCCGGTTGCCAGGAGTTGTAGGAAACCTCAGAATAGAATATCTCTCTCTCTCTGTCTCTTGTTCAGGGATTCAGTGATTGAAGGTTCCCCGGTGAGTTCTGACCGAATCCGGTGTGGTGGTGCATTAGTCTGATTGCACAGGTTTGAATGTTTTCCCAAGAAGAAACATACATCTACTTCGAAGCGGGGAAATTTTTCGTTTCGGAGCTTATTTGATTGCATTCCGTCAATTTCAAGGTAAACTACTTGGAAAAGTTAAAAAAAAAACAAAAGTAAAATACCGCCATTCCGGAGCTTATCTTCAGGTATGAATGGCTCACAAAACAACAACCGAACAGAACAAGCGACCATTGCTTTTGCTCGGGAAAAAGATAAACACAATTGCATCACGCGGTTATTATTTATGATTGCGACAGAGTCTGCTGAAAAGAGTCCCGTGTAGTTAGTCGTCCCGGAGTCGCTTCATTATTCATTTTGAATGTGCTGCGGATTCCTGCGCGGGTTCTGTGTGTGTATGAATGAGTGGAAAAAGCATGAACCAAACTGAGAACAAACTGGAAAAAGCGGAAAAACAAATCCCCTCCAAGCCACAGCCTTTTCGGAGTTGTGGTCTAGTTTACCTTTTGCTTTGTTAGAAAATGGAAAGAAACAAAACATTCGCAAACTACATAAACAGGACAACGTAACACCGGTTGCGATTAAATTTGTATTGTTGGTTTGGAGATTCTGTTTTTATGTGTGTCTCTTTTCGATGGAACAACTTCCATTATTCCTAGTGTTTATTTCTTACTGGATACTGTTGCACAATATTTTAGATAAACTCAATGAACTTCAGGTTCTTTTTTGATGTCACGAAAACTTTTCTTATTTTTTTTTTGGAATTAAATATGGAAAATATTTACCGTTTCTTTTGGATTGCAACATTGCTTACCTGGAAGAGAAAAGAAAAAGAAGTTTAAAAAAGACTCCAAATTATTAAAATATTTGAACTTGAACATGAACTTTTAATCCAATTTCACCGTCGAATTACTTCAAGAAATTTAAGCCGATCTTCAAAAATAAACAAGATCCTTCGAGATATTCCATGCCAATTATTTCCAACCAGCAAAAGTATACAAAGTCGATTCAATGACTACCATCATAAGATAAACAATCTGTATGGACTCATATCTAAAATATCATAGCATGACGTTTCCATTATTTGTCGAAATCGGCTTAAAAATTGAGGAGTTATTCGACTTTTTAAAATGACAAAAATGACAAAAATGACAAAAATGACAAAAATGACAAAAATGACAAAAATGACAAAAACGACAAAAACGACAAAAATGACAAAAATGACAAAAATGACAAAAATTACAAAAATGACAAAAATGACAAAAATGACAAAAATGACAAAAATGACAAAAATGACAAAAATGACAAAAATGACAAAAATGACAAAAATGACAAAAATGACAAAAATGACAAAAATGACAAAAATGACAAAAATGACAAAAATGACAAAAATGACAAAAATGACAAAAATGACAAAAATGACAAAAATGACAAAAATGACAAAAATGACAAAAATGACAAAAATGACAAAAATGACAAAAATGACAAAAATGACAAAAATGACAAAAATGACAAAAATGACAAAAATGACAAAAATGACAAAAATGACAAAAATGACAAAAATGACAAAAATGACAAAAATGACAAAAATGACAAAAACGACAAAAATGACAAAAATGACAAAAATGACAAAAATGACAAAAATGACAAAAATGACAAAAATGACAAAAATGACAAAAATGACAAAAATGACAAAAATGACAAAAATGACAAAAATGACAAAAATGACAAAAATGACAAAAATGACAAAAATGACAAAAATGACAAAAATGACAAAAATGACAAAAATGACAAAAATGACAAAAATGACAAAAATGACAAAAATGACAAAAATGACAAAAATGACAAAAATGACAAAAATGACAAAAATGACAAAAATGACAAAAATGACAAAAATGACAGAAATGACAAAAATGACAAAAATGACAAAAATGACAAAAATGACAAAAATGACAAAAATGACAAAAATGACAAAAATGACAAAAATGACAAAAATGACAAAAATGACAAAAATGACAAAAATGACAAAAATGACAAAAATGACAAAAATGACAAAAATGACAAAAATGACAAAAATGACAAAAATGACAAAAATGACAAAAATGACAAAAATGACAAAAATGACAAAAATGACAAAAATGACAAAAATGACAAAAATGACAAAAATGACAAAAATGACAAAAATGACAAAAATGACAAAAATGACAAAAATGACAAAAATGACAAAAATGACAAAAATGACAAAAATGACAAAAATGACAAAAATGACAAAAATGACAAAAATGACAAAAATGACAAAAATGACAAAAATGACAAAAATGACAAAAATGACAAAAATGACAAAAATGACAAAAATGACAAAAATGACAAAAATGACAAAAATGACAAAAATGACAAAAATGACAAAAATGACAAAAATGACAAAAATGACAAAAATGACAAAAATGACAAAAATGACAAAAATGACAAAAATGACAAAAATGACAAAAATGACAAAAATGACAAAAATGACAAAAATGACAAAAATGACAAAAATGACAAAAATGACAAAAATGACAAAAATGACAAAAATGACAAAAATGACAAAAATGACAAAAATGACAAAAATGACAAAAATGACAAAAATGACAAAAATGACAAAAATGACAAAAATGACAAAAATGACAAAAATGACAAAAATGACAAAAATGACAAAAATGACAAAAATGACAAAAATGACAAAAATGACAAAAATGACAAAAATGACAAAAATGACAAAAATGACAAAAATGACAAAAATGACAAAAATGACAAAAATGACAAAAATGACAAAAATGACAAAAATGACAAAAATGACAAAAATGACAAAAATGACAAAAATGACAAAAATGACAAAAATGACAAAAATGACAAAAATGACAAAAATGACAAAAATGACAAAAATGACAAAAATGACAAAAATGACAAAAATGACAAAAATGACAAAAATGACAAAAATGACCAAAATGACAAAAATGACAAAAATGACAAAAATGACAAAAATGACAAAAATTACAAAAATGACAAAAATGACAAAAATGACAAAAATGACAAAAATGACAAAAATGACAAAAATGACAAAAATGACAAAAATGACAAAAATGACAAAAAATGACAAAAATGACAAAAATGACAAAAATGACAAAAATGACAAAAATGACAAAAATGACAAAAATGACAAAAATGACAAAAATGACAAAAATGACAAAAATGACAAAAATGACAAAAATGACAAAAATGACAAAAATGACAAAAATGACAAAAATGACAAAAATGACAAAAATGACAAAAATGACAAAAATGACAAAAAAGGCAAAAAGACAAAAATGACAAAAATGACAAAAATGACAAAAATGACAAAAATGACAAAAATGACAAAAATGACAAAACTGACAAAAATGACAAAAATGACAAAAATGACAAAAATGACAAAAATGACAAAAATGACAAAAATGACAAAAATGACAAAAATGACAAAAATGACAAAAATTACAAAAATTACAAAAATGACAAAAATGACAAAAATGACAAAAATGACACAAATGACAAAAATGACAAAAATGACAAAAATGACAAAAATGACAAAAATGACAAAAATGACAAAAATGACAAAAATGACAAAAATGACAAAAATGACAAAAATGACAAAAATGACAAAAATGACAAAAATGACAAAAATGACAAAAATGACAAAAATGACAAAAATGACAATAATGACAAAAATGACAAAAATGACAAAAATTACAAAAATTACAAAAATGACAAAAACGACAAAAATGACAAAAATGAAAAAACTAACATTTTATATAAAAATGACATTTTCACCATTTTTTTTTCTTTTTGTCAATTTATTTTGCTTTTATTTTTGTAAATTCTACCATTTCATCAATTTAATCAATTTTATCAATTTTATCAATTTTATCAATTTTATCAATTTTATCAATTTTATCAATTTTATCAATTTTATCAATTTTATCAATTTTATCAATTTTATCAATTTTATCAATTTTATCAATTTTATCAATTTTTTCATTTTTATCAATTTTATCAATTTTATCAATTTTATCAATTTTATCAATTTTATCAATTTTATCAATTTTATCAATTTTATCAATTTTATCAATTTTATCAATTTTATCAATTTTATCAATTTTATCAATTTTATCAATTTTATCAATTCTACAATTTCATCAATTTCATCAATTTTATCAATTTTATCAATTTTATCAATTTTGTCAATTTTATCAATTTTATCAATTTTATAATTTTTTTCAATTTTTTCAATTGTATCAATTTAATCAATTTTATCAATTTTATCAATTTTATCAATTTAATCAATTCCATCAATTTTATCAATTTTATCAATTTTATCAATTTTATCAATTTTATCAATATTATCAATTTTATCAATTTTATCAATTTTATCAATTTTATCAATTTTATAAATTTTATCAATTTTATCAATTTTATCAATTTTATCAATTTTATCAATTTTATCAATTTTATCAATTTTATCAATTTTATCAATTTTATCAATTTTATCAATTTTATCAATTTTATCAATTTTATCAATTTTATCAATTTTATCAATTTTATCAATTTTATCAATTTTATCAATTTTATCAATTTTATCAATTTTATCAATTTTATCAATTTTATCAATTTATCAATTTTATCAATTTTATTTATTTTATCAATTTTATCAATTTTATCAATTTCATCAATTTTATCAATTTTATCAATTTTATCAATTTTATCAATTTTATCAATTTTATCAATTTTATCAATTTTATCAATTTTATCAATTTTATCAATTTTATCAATTTTATCAATTTTATCAATTTTATCAATTTTATCAATTTTATCAATTTTATCAATTTTGTCAATTTTATCAATTTTATCAATTGTAACAATTTTATCAATCTTAAAAATTTCATAAATTTTATCAATTTAATCAACTTTATCAATTTTATCAATTTGATCTATTTTATAAATTTTATCAAATTAATCAATTTAATCAATTCTATCAATTTTATCAACTTTGTCAATTTTATCAATTTTGTCAATGTTGTAAATTTTATCAATTTTATCAATTTTTTCAATTTTATCAATTTTATCAATTTTATCAATTTTATCAATTTGATCAATTTTATCAATTTTATCAATTTTATTAATTTTATCAATTCTATCAATTTTATCGATGTTATCAATTTTATAAATTTTGGTCAATACTGTTGATGCCGTCATTTTTGTCGATTTCGTGTTTTGTCTTTGATCTCAGTTTTGTCAATTTTATCATTTTGATTTATCCTGGATTTTTTTTTTATTTTCAATGATGTTTTTTTTTTAATTTTCTTCAGTTTTACTTTTTTTTTTATTTTTTTTTATTTTAAAATTTTTCAATTATCCATTTTTGTTAATGATAACTAAATTAAAAAGTTTAAATCTTATCTTAAAGCAAAATTCCAACACGTCGAAATTGAATTTATCGACACAATTTTAAAAATTGTCATAATTATCACAATTTCTAAAATAAATTGTTAATTCGACCGATTTTATACCTTACGTAACCAAATCATATTTTATTCCAGGGATTGTAATTTCGCCCAATTAAATTTTCAATATACTCGATTTCTTCACTTCAGAGAATAATCTGGACAAACGTTACATTATTTGAAATACATAGTTGGGTATCTTTATTTTTAAATAAAACTTTAAATACTTTTGAGTTTATAAAAAATATACTTGTTTCATAAAATTTCATGGAACGGGATCATGCAGGATATTTTTTTAACCATAATTTGTTGATTCAAAATTAAGAAAACTTAAATTTTTTATTCGAAATTTTTTTAAATCAGCTGAGTAAAAAGTTGTTTTCAGCTTCAGTATAAGTTAAGTCTTGTTCACTCGAGATTCAATTTACTGCCATTTTTTGCGTTTTCAGGATAATTTTCAGCAATTTATGAAAGTGAAAATTTTATCTTGGATGTTTTTTCCCTAATTTCGGTCATGATTTTTCCACTGATTTTTCAACTTTCACAGTTTGTTAGTGAAAGTTACAGTTTTTTTTTGTTTCAGACTGTTTCAAATTTAAGGATTTTCTAAAGCTGTTTTAGCAAAACTGGTTGATTATTTAATATCCTTATTTTATGAAAAAATAGCTGTATTTTAAAGCAAGTCTCTTTTTGATTTAACTTGAGTAAAAACCCTGTCTCGGTTTCGTTTTCACGACGCAAACATTTCGAGTAATTAAAACATGAATGAAAATGTTTATCATCTCTCTCTTGCTGTGGCAGTTACACATCCATGTAGTACCCAATCCACTTTTTTGCCCTGTTGTCTGGCACTTAACGTGATGTGAACCACTTTGCTGCTCGGACAGTTGCAAAATGAATTTTTGTACAAACATCAAAATGTCCCCAGTAACGTTACGTGGCCTCACGCCCGAGGGTTTGTTACTGGGGCCACGATTGACGACAAACCAACCCCGAGCCTTCCAGAGGGGTAGAAGTGAACCAAAAAAACCGTGAAGGGTCCAACTTTTTTCTGCCAGTCACCACTTTTTTACTGCGTCGTCGCCGCCGCCAGTACTTTGGGGTGACCCGCGAAAATGTTTACAACACATATGGCGTGTTTTGTTTTTCCGCTGCTGCTGCTGCTGGTGGAATCCCATTTTCCGAAACAGTTTCCGTTTTGAGTTGATGGGGTGTGAGGGTTTTTTTCTGTTAGGAAAGCATTCATTAAAAAAAACATTTTCAATCGAATGTTTTGACGTTTTTGTTTATTTTTTAACAGTTTTTAAAATGCAGAAAAATATTGAAAAATGTTGTGAGGAATTTCACTCTATCACAGTTTCCATTACATCAAACAGATGCCCCCAAAATTGATGCCATTCATTTATTATTGGAAATTGTTTTCAAAATTCTCACCTGTGATGCTCTAGAAATTTGCCTACGAACAGCAGCTACATCTACACATATCTTCCTTGAGGCAGTGCCAAATTCAAGAGAAACTGCCTCAATTTTTCACTCAAAGTGCCAAATCACAACCCGTCAATCACTGAAACGCCCTTCATCCCCCCTTTCCCACTGCTCCGGGTTCTAGCCACCCGTAAATCAACCCCTTCTTTCTGGAAGAGCACAAGAAGAAAGGGGGGATGAAACATTATTCGTCACTTGGCACCCGGCAATGTTGGATCATTTTTCAAAATCAAATCAAAATTGATTGAAGTGTTGGCTTTCCGGACAGCGAGCAGCTCTCTGTCTCTGCCTATGTTCCGCTTAATTTCGAATCCTTTCATTCATTCTGGCGGTTGAAATTCTAGAACGAAGTCATCGATTTCGAATATGGTCCTGTCTGGGGGCACAATCTGCTGGTTCATTGCCTTTACAATCGGTTCCCATATGCTGCTTCGCTAAAACTGGAAATTTTTGAAGGAAATGCAGAATTTTTGGCCTTTCTCCCAACTGTAGCGGCAGCTAACAGCACTTTAAAAAACATTTATCTTATTCGACAGAATCGGGATTTTTTTTTCGGAACACTGATTCACCAACGTCATTGCTCCAAAATTCTGAACGCTCGAGAGATGCCGAGAGAACGCTCGAGAGAAGTAACAAATGTGCTGAAGACAGCGTAAAAAGTGGGGAGCACCAGTCAGTGTTTGATGTTTGGTTCGACGTTTGGAGAAGTAAAATTGATGATGATAAAATATGACGTCCAGGAGTTGCAACTTACTGGGTGCATCGATTCGCTGAGATTTTTTTTCGTGAAAAAGTTGAAACAGTGCATCGTTCATGCCGTTTCGGCTCAAATTTTTGAGTAAAAGCGATGCTTAAAGAAGGAATGATATGATTTGACTTTTAACAAAAGTTATCTAGAATGTTTTTCTTACCGATATTAAATTCAGCATCATCCAAAAATCAACATTTGATGACATACAATTTGTTAAAATAGGTTCATGTAAGTTCTATTGACTAATTCTACATTAAAATTTAGTTCAATTTTACAGTAACGTATTTTTAATCTTGAATTATTTATGACGGTCGCCATATGAAGCAAAATTTAACGTTACTCAATCTGATTTTAATTGTGAGCTAGTGTAAGTATTGACCTAAACTGACAATCCAAGAAAAATTGAAACGATGTTTTATTTGTTTCTTCTGGTGCATAAAAAACAGAACATGTGCAATAAATTTTCATCCTTCCCGGATTAGGTTTTAGATTTTCAATCAGGACTTTGATATAACTCCAACTTTAGAATTAAATGAACTGTCCTCGAAAAAAAAAAAGAAACTCTTATCCAATCTCAGAGTAACATCAAAAACATCAATTGATTTTTATCTGCTCAGAACTTTAAAGCTCTGCCGCAAACTTCAACCTTAAGCTAGAGCTTGAATCCGTACAATTGAATCGCCCGGCTCAAGACAACGATTACCACCAACATCCCGGGACGGCATCGATCCAGCTGTAAAACCACTTAGAAGGCCAAATAATCCGGCGGGCTACAAGAGTGCGCCGGCTGAAGCCCTCCAGAGAGAGTTGTTCGGTTACTAACGTCGTTGTTTTTTTTCCCCGGCAATTTCCTTCCTTCAGTCCCGTTTTTAGTTCAGCAAAAGCGAACGTAAATTTTCCCGCCGCTGCCGACCGGAATGCCAATTTCGCAGGTTTCGCTTTCGCATTGTTTACTGCCCCGGCTGGGATATTGCCGGGAAAAATACGACGGCGGAAAGCGAAGCGAGAAGTTGAAAAATTGAAACCTCATCAGGGCAGCCGGTTCTGGCCGTTGTAGGTCAACATGGAAATTTGCGATATGCATGGGGCTTTCCCTATTTCAGAAAATTCCACCCAGGGAGTAAGGGGGAATGAACTTGTTATCGCAACAGAAAGCAGAACTCAAAAGAGGCAAAAAATCAGTGGGAGGGAAAATCGAGAAAATTGCTCTTCCTCCACCCACCTTTCGAGAAAAAAAAAACCTTAAAGGCTGCTTAGCGGATGTTGCATTTCAAAGACCAGAGAGCAAACGATGTCCGTCCGATGGTACCGGGAAGATAAAAAGCTCAAACCAGGAGTATTAGCCAAAGAGTTTACATCCTTAGGAGAAGGCACACGAACGTGGAACACATGATTTGCGAAACAAGTTGTTGAGGCAGCATTATTCAACTTCTTTGGCTCCCAACTTCCTTGAACGAAAAGGTGGGACGTCCTGGAAGGGAAAATTGGAAGGTGGAGAGGTTGCTGCTGCTAGTGGTTTTGATGGGAATCTTGCTCGTTGTCGTTCCGGGAGCTTCCAACTCTTTTGGAAGTGGGTTTTTTTTGCTTCTAGAATTTTATCCACAATGAGGAAGAAAACTCGTTTTCGATCAGGGCCAAGAATGGTTGAAGCCACAATTTCCATACTTTGTATTAACATTGACAATATTTTTGGTCCTTTATAGTCAATACTCGCGGTAAAAGAACAAAATCGCACAGTTTTTTGAATAATGATTTTATTTAAATTTTTAAAGTAATCATTTAAATAACTTAGTGTCAATAGACAATTTTTAAATAATTTTCCAAAAATTTTAGAACATTTATGGAAACATTATCATGGCTTAAGAAGCATTATGAGATTATTTTTAAAAAGAATATCAGATCGGTTTGAATTGTTTTCTTAAGTTTTTTATGGAACATTATTAGTTGCCTTACTTATTTGATTTCACTTCTAGAATTTTTTATGACAATTTTCTGATAACCCTATACATGGCCAAAGGAACGGGGGGGGGGGGGGGGGGGGGGTTGGGGGTTAAACCCCCCATGAGGGTCCAAAAAAGTAAGCGAGGTATTCTACACTACACCCAAAATTTTAGCAAAATTAAAAAAAAACCATTTGGAGTTGTAAGACATTTTTCAATGAATTTAAATCAAATTTTGATTTTTTTTCAAATTTCAGATCAATTTTAGACATTTCTGATCATTTTTTTTTTAATTTGACTTCAATTATATAACATACAAAATTGTTTTTGACAATATTCTGATAATTTTCTGACAATATAGTACAAATTTGAGATTTTTTTCTGACAGACAGGTTTGTCGAAAATTTTCAAACGATTTTCAGCTTTATTTCAGTAAACTTCCAGTAAAGAAAGATTTTCCAAAAGTTTAAGACAGTTAAAAGACAGTTTCTATAAAAATTATGTTAGTGATGACAATTTTCAAACAACTTCAAAAACTTCTTGATATTTTTTTAACTTCTTTCAGCTAGTTTAAAACAAAATCATTTGAATTGTTTGACCAATGTTTAAACTTTTTTCGGAGGTTAAAAAAGTTATTTCATTTTTCAAATTTTTTAAATAATTTAAAACTTTTTTCAGTATTGGCTTTCTGGAATTTTTTTAAATTCTGAGGCCAATTTGAGAAAAGTTTGTTGTTTTCAAACATTTTTCAAAGATTTTAATATAATTCACGTCAAGGTTTAAGTTGCATTTCTTTCTAAATATTTTGAGACAGTTTGGAAACAATTTCCAGAAAGTTCATGCAATTGAAAACAATTTTCAAACAATTTGAAGGTTTTTTTTTTCAAATGTTTTTTGAAGGAATGGATTTTTTTAAATTTCAAAACAATTTTTAACATTTCTGACTTTTTTTTTTAATTTGGTCAGTTGCCTCACTTTTTTTTAATTTCTCTATCAGAACTGCTCTTGACAATATTCTGATAACATTCTGATACTGTAGTGTTTCAACAGAATATTTTCAGACAAAAAAAAACACAAAGAGTTTTTGGAAAAATTTTAAGATTATTTTCAATTTGAAATCAGTAAATCTTGGTAACTTATTCAGAACAGTTGCAAATACTTCAAAAATTTTGTGACATCGTTCTGGTTGTTTCAGAAAAATTTCAATCCAATTGTTAAGCCCTTTTTAAAACTTTTTTCAGAGGTTCAAAAAAAATATTATTTTTTAATTTTCAAAAAAATGTTTTTTTTCACAATAGGCAATCTGGTATTATTCTTAAATTCTGAGGAAAATTTGAGAAATTTTTTTCATTGTCAGAAAATTTCCAACGATTTTCAGATAATTGAAGTTAAAGTTTAAGAAGCATTTGAGATAATTGTTTAAAAATTAGGACATCTAATTGAAAGATTTTCCAAACAAATAAAGACAGTTTGAAAACAATTTTTAGAAAGTTCATACAAATGAAGACAAATTTCAAACAATTTGGTAAGAATTTTTTATTGTATACTCAAGTTTTTCAGACAAATGGAAGAAATTTTCAAAACTTTACAACAATTTAAGACATTTCTGACTTTTTTTAACTGAACAGTTGCCTACCATTTTCTTTCAGAATTGTTTTTGACAATATTCTGATAATTTTCTGATTATTTTTAGACAAATTAAAAACAAATAAAAAAACAATTTTTAGAAATTTGAGAGTATTTTTTCAGCTCAACTTTAGTAAACCTTGATAACATTATCTAAAAAGTTGCATATTGTCTCAGCAATCACACGTCAAATTTTGTGAAACCTTTCAAATGGTTTGAAGAAATTTTCAATTCAATATTTAAGCCAATGTAAAAAATATTTCAGAGCTTCAAACAAAAGCTTAACATACTCAGAAAAACTTAACAATTCAAATTTTGTTAAAAAAAAACTTTTAAAAATTATCAGGAATATTTCCGACAGTTTTTGAAAAATTTGAACCAAATATTTTACAATTTACATGAAATTTTCTGACAATATTCAATTAAAATTCAAATTACTTCAATTCTTTCAGGAATTAATAAAACAAATATTAAAACTCTTATTACCATTTTACAATATCAACAATTTAGACTGAAACTCATTACACTTATTCAGGACTGAGTGATTCGCTTCTTAAATTATTACTGCTATTTGTTGCGATAAAAACAACCAAAACAAGTTACGGGAAGTAAATTAAATGCATTAATTTGAAATTATCATACAAAGCTTGAGGTGGTGAAAAAATCTGGAATCAAAAAAAATAATAAACATAGTTTTTATACGCTTTCCGGAGAAAATTTCCAGTGTTTATTAAAAAAGCTGACAAAATCATGACAAAGGATTACAAAATTAAAAACGGGCTATTTTCGATTTACAACCGTTAAAAACCGAAGTATTTTTCATAAAAAGAAAAAACAAAAGGTGAAAACTGAATACAAGAATATCGATTTTTACCATGTTACACCTTTGGTGTTCATATTTTATCTAACATTTCCGAAAAATGTTTGCGAATCTATTTTACTGAAACAACATATTAATCAATTTGTTTTGATGCAAAATCCTAAATTTCGTGAACAAAATTTGAGTTATTGGTTTGGATTCTTCTGAGATTGTGAAAAAAAAAGGACAAAATTCAGGCATTTTCCTCAAAATCCAAGCAACCGGACCAGCCCCAGAGATTCCCAATGTTTTCGTTTATAATACGGGCAAGCCCGGTTAAATAACGATAAACAGAGATGCTTGAGATATGAGATCCATTTTTCAGTTCTCGAAATTTTTCATAGATTGAGTTTAATTTAAGGATGCCAGAATTTTTTCAACACGTTTCCGGGCCAAACAGATCCAGGAATATTTGTAAATTGACCGCCAAAATCAGGGCTAGATCCGGACAAATTTTGTCATAACCCAGAATTATTCATCAAAAATTAAGAAAAAATAAAATATTTAAAAAACTTTTTTTTATCAAAACTCATCGACAGATCGAAAGGCTTCCAAAAAACCTTTCATGATTATATTTGTTAATTGCTCAAAAATTTTTTTTTCGAGGCATTTATAAAAAAAAATTATTTCAACGCCATTTGCTTTTTTAATTTGCCAAATAAAGGGATTAAATCCGAGTAAAATTAGGACATTTTTCTATGAAATCGAACCCGGATAACACTAGACAATGGGGCAACCATAGTTTAAATTATTTCATGCAACTGGCCCAAAAGTTGGTCAAAGAATTAGAGCAGTGTAGAAAAAATCACGAACAAGGTTTTCGATTTTAATTTAAAAAAATCCCTTCAACGAGCATGTTCACATGGGGCTACATTTTTGAGGGAGCCAGTATTCAGCTGTTAACAAACCCATCACCACAAGTATCCGAACACTGACAGTAGCTGCATCGTGTTGCAAACCGAGTGGCCACAAAAATTCCACCCACTTTGTTCGTTTAATTAGTTGAACAAACATGTTCAGGCAGCGTCATCCGGCAGGACGAGCCCCAGTTTGTGTGTTGAGTGGAGTGCCACTTTTACATTCTTTTTAAACCATTCAAATTGGCATATTTATAAAAAACTTGTATTAAAACTTTTAATTTTTTCGATTGAGCTGAACTGGGCAACAGCCAAAAAAAATCAATTTCCTGAACTTGTCGTTTTGCTTCTTCCGCAAGGTTGGTTTCGAAGTAAGTCGGCAGTCGCCTAATGAGGAAGACTCCGGTTTCCCATTTTCAACCAGTCCGTCGTCCTCCTGTTTAGCATCTTTTCGATTCGAATACGAGGACATTGGGGAGCTATAGTTGCAGTTGCTCCATAGGGGACAATTCAATTGGTTTGCCTGGTTGGTCCTTCTTTTGCTCCTAAAGCTGAATGAGACTTTCGATTCAGTTGGAGGAAAACCGGGGGACGAAGAAAAACCATTTAAAAGAACATTTTCCTGGCTCACTGAGTTTCGGGTTTTTCATCTTCACAACAGCACCAAACAGGCAACTAGCAACCGACTTTGAACCGGCAGCGTCCAAGTTGCGTCCCAAATGTTTACCGAAGAGCAGGTTTGGAGTCTCCCGGAAAGGGGGGATGAATCTCCCCGTATCAGACATTCAGAAAAGGGGAAGGGCGTAAGAAAGCTAAGTGCATTTGAAGCCGATTTCAGGTTTTGTTTATTGGACCCCTGGGGCCATGTTGTTGTGGATTGTGGGCTCTGGCTGACTGGCGCACTACTTGGAAGTTTGCAGTGAGTGTGCCTGTGTGTGTTTGAAAGCATATTGGAGACGACTTTGAGGTCGTTTTGTTTGGGTCCGAAGGTTTCCATTCTTCCTAACTCAAGTTGACTTAACTTGAATGGGGGTGGGAGTGGGTCCGGAAAAGGGGTGAGAAAATTGTCTTGTACACAAAATCTCCCACACAAAGAAGTACGGCGACCTACCCCCCAAAACAGCAATCAGTAATGCCCGGGTAAGCCCGAATCCTGCTGACTCTTGTTTGAAACGAAGGAATTTGAACAAACGAATATCGGAGGCTGCAAGATGTGATTAAAAATTGGTCTTTCACCATGAGGGGAAGGACCCTGGAATGGGGGGATGATTCTGCTTTGTTTAGAAGGAATCCAGAGAAAGCAATATGTACACAAACTAGATTCAGGATTAGTCCGATAGGTCCCGGTGTGTTTGGTTTTGTGAGAAGATCGGCAGCTGATTGTGTCCGTTTGGGGTTGATCTGGGTTCAGCAGAGAAAGACATTTGGGGCTCTCTGGTCAGAGATATGGTCCAGGCTAAAAGTGTACACAACTTGACAAACGGTGATTCCAGGGATAAACTGATGTCTTGTTCATGCATTCTAATGAGGGCTTAAGAAACAAAGAAAGCTTAACATCGAAATTAGGCCTTGAAATGGTTTGTGAGGAAGTATATTCCGATTTGATTCAGAACGATAAAAAGTGGCGAGCAACAAAGTTTGTACATTGGATTTTCAATAGACTGTGAACTTGAACCGAGCAGGAGCTCAAGATTTAACACAATTTTTTTTTTAAATTTTAGCATGCAATCAAACAGTGTGAAACTAAAAAAAAATCAGAAATTGTGTGCAGCTAAGGCAGAAATAATCATTTCTTTCATTCTCAGAACTGATTTTTACACCAGTTGTTCCCTGGGCAATTGGAAGGTTGAGCATTAATTTTCCTTAAACAACGCAAAAGTAGCCTTATTCCATGTTTCTCATCTGAAGGGCGTCAATCCCGATGTAAGACCGAAATTATTAGTTAAACGTTTCCCCAGATTTCTTTCGCTCGTGGAGACGTCATAACTCAACCGGCCTGGTCGATGGCCTGGACAGCCGGCCATCGATACGGCACACGATAAATAATCACGCAGCTTGATTTCAATTACCTTTTTGCCGACATCATTATTTACGATATTAATTCGTTGATAATTTATACCGATACATATCGGGCGGTGTTTTCCCACTTTGGGTTGGAGCGGGCATTATTGGAGCCAAAGAAAATTTATGGAACCACTTGCCCGGAACTGCTTTAGCTTTGAGGGGGGCAGATTTTTATTGCAGGTATCGAATTCTCCCTGGAGCAACGCGTTCTAGTCGTCGTCCTCGTTTTCGTGAGTATCTTCCGGACAAACACAACTCAGCGGTCACTTCCTGCTAGCCGCGCCACGAAAACACACACAGCAGGGACTATTACCTCGATTTTCCGAAAAACACCCTCAAAAGGTTCCACGGAACGAACGATGGTTGGTGTTTCTAAGCCATCATTATTGACTTTTTTCCTTGACCGTTTCCTAGCGCTTGGGAAAGGGGGGATGAATGGGTCCCCGTATTCTGTCTCTCTCGTTTGGCCGGCCGTCCCAAAACCTGGAAATGAATCATTTTTAATGGTTGGTCGTTTGGTTTGGCAGGTTTACCGCCGTTCCTTGCTGCTGAGTTTGTTATTGAGCTAGTTTGATGGCGGGGGTGGGGATGGAAAATCGGTTGGCAACCATCCCCCCTTACCTCAGCGGATTTGTAGCCCGCTATGTCATATCTCTGCGGTCGAATGGCCGGCGCGTGTGCGTGTTTTGTGGTCCGTCGGCAGGGTCCCGTTAATTAATAGGTGAATGTGTCAAGTTCTATTGCAACTGTTACGATTATGTTTATGGTTTTTGGTCCGGGCCTCGGAAATCCTCGGCAACCAGCGGATCTCCCGGGGGAATCACGATAGTGACCGGGCGCTGATGATGGTGTGTGGACCATATGTTGTTGCTGTTTTTCATTTTGGTGGTCGATTTTCGGGGGGTGCCACCAAGTGCTGATTCGTTCATTTGTTTAATCGGTTTCTGTTGTTAATTTGTGATTTGAATGATGTTTTGATGCTGCTTTTGTGCCAGCTAATGCAGACATTTCATTAACGGAATTATGTTATTATCGTGATTCAATTCCCCTTTGAGGAAAAATTATGGAACCTCATTAGACAAACACGGTTGTTTGAATAATTTCATACAGTTTTAACATTTTTTTTTCATTTTTTCTGCCACGAAATAAAGATTCTTCGAAATCCAAAACATTTAATAACTTTGATAAAGTAACTACCGAAACCACGATCAGAGATCTAACACTTTTTCACACATCTGTTGCTGTTTAATAATGCTTTTCAACAAAATTCCCTCAGTCAGTTTATTTGAAAGGAACAAAAACGTTTCCTCAGATGTGATTCTTTATAGTCTCGAAGCTTTCAAGCATTGTTTTAAGGTTTTTGGCAGGATTCTTAAATCCATCTTTCGGAAACAAGAATGCTGGTGATTTTTTTTTCAGTATTTAGTAAACTCAAAGCGTTTTCTGGATTAAAGCTCAGACGTGTCAGTCGCTATTTTTCCTTCTTTCATCGAGAAATGTTTATAAGGATAGTTTTAAGTTTCAACTTCTTTTGAAATTTTTGGTCGGAAAATGTAACATTATCTTAAAAATGAAAGTGGTCCAACTTCAAAATCAGTAATTTAATAAAACGGAGAGTGGCAAAGTAGTGCCAAAAGAAGTTTAAGGCGATTCTTCATGCAAATGGGATTTTTTTTTTTTTTCAAAAATATAATCGATTTAATCTTTTTTATCTCAACTCTTGATATTTCAAATATCAACTCAAGACCCAATTCTCTCGGAAGTCGATAATAGACTCCTGAAATTTCCTCTCGATTCTTGAATCACGTTTTTTTAACAACCAACTTGACTCTTAAGTCTCGACTCTCAACTCTTGGCTTTCGATTTTCGACTCTCGGTTCTCGCATCTCGACTCCCGACCCTCGACTATCAAATCTCGAATCACAAATTTCGACCTTCTAGACTCTTGACTCTGAACACTCGATTCTCGACGATCGACTTTCGACTCTCAACTCTCGACTCTCGACTCTTGACATTCGACTATCAACTCTTGATTCACGAATCTTGACCCTCGACTCTCGACTCTCCAATTTCGACTTCTATAGCTAGAATTTAGATCCTCGACTCACTACTCTCGACTCTTGAATCTCGACTCTCAACTCTCGACTCTCAACTTCTGACTCTCGACTCTCGACTCTCGACTCTCGACTCTCGACTGTCGACTCTCAAATCTAGACTCTTGACTCTCGATTCTCGACTCTCGACTCACGACTGTCGACTCTCGACTGTCTACTCTCGAATCTCAAATTTCAATTCTTGACTCTGGACTCTTGATTCTCGATTCTCGACTCTCGTCTCACAACTTTCGACTCTCGACTTTCGACTTTCGTCTTTTAACTCTAAACACTCGACTTTCAACTCTCGACTCTCAACTTTCGACTCTCGACTATCGACTTTCATCTCACGACTCTCGGCTCTCGACTGCCGACTGTCGACTCTCGACTGTTGACTGTCGACTCTCGACTCTCGTTTCTCGACTGTTAACTCTCGACTCCCGACTCTAAACTCTCGACTCGCGACTCTCGACTCTAGACTCTGACTCTCGACTCTAGACTCTCGACTCTCGACTCTCGATTCTCGACTCTCGACTCTCGATTCTCGACTCTCCACTCTCGACTCTCGACTCTCGACTTTCGACTCTCGACTCTCGAGTTTAGATTCACGACTGTCAACTCTCGACTATCGAATCTCGTCTCTTGACTCTCGACTCTCTACACTTGACTCTCTACTCAGCTCAACTCAACTCTCGAATGTCGGCTGTCGACTGTTGACTGTCGACTGTTGTCAACTCTCGACAGTTGACTCTCAACTCTCGACTCTTGACTGTCGACTGTCGACTCTCGACTGTCGACTGTCGACTCTCGACTGTCGACTTTCGACTCTCGACTGTTGACTCTCGACTCTCGACTCTAGACTATCGAATCTCGACTCTCGACTCTCGAGTCTGGACTCTCGACTCTCGACTCTCGACTCTCGACTCTCGACTCTCGACTCTCGAGTTTAGATTCACGACTGTCGACTCTCGACTATCGAATCTCGTCTCTTGACTCTCGACTCTCTACTCTTGACTCTCTACTAAGCTCAATTCAACTCTCGAATGTCGGCTGTCGACTGTTGACTGTCGACTGTTGTCAACTCTCGACAGTTGACTCTCAACTCTCGACTCTCGACTGTCGACTGTCGACTCTCGACTGTCGACTTTCGATTCTCGACTGTTGACTCTCGACTCTCGACTCTAGACTATCGAATCTCGACTCTCGACTCTCGAGTCTGGACTCTCGACTCTCGACTCTCGACTCTCGACTCTTGACATTCGACTCTCGACTCTCGACTCTCGACTCTCGACTCTCAACTCCCGACTCTCGACTCTCGACTCTCGACTCTCGACTCTTGACTCTTGACTCTCAACACCTGACTTACGACTTTCTACTGTCAACTCTCGACAGTCGACTGTCGACTCTCGACTGTCGATTTTCGACTCTCGACTGTCGATTTTCGACTCACGACTGTCGATTTTCGACTGTCGACTATCGAGTGACGACTATCGACTCTTGATTCTCGATTCTCGACTCTCGACTGTTGACTCTCGACTCTCGACTCACGACTGTCGACTCTCGACTTTCGACTCACGATTTTCGACTCTAGACTCTCAACTCTCCACTCTCGACTTTCGACTGTCGACTGTCGACTCTCGACTCTCGACTCTTGACTCTCGACTGTCGAACCTAAACTCTCGACTTTCGACACTATACTCTTGACTTGTGACTTGAATTCTGACTCTTGACCCCAACTCTCAATTATCAACTCTCGACTTTCGACTCTCGAATGTCAAAACTCAAATCCCGATTCTTGACTCTCGACTCTCAACTCTCGACTCTCGACTTTCGACTGTCCACAGTCGACTGTCGACTGTCGACTTTCAACTCACGATTTTCGACTCTTGACTCTCAACTCTCGACTCTCGACTCTTGACTCTCGAATCTCGACTCTTGACTCTCGACTGTCGAACCTATACTCTCGACTATCGACACTAGACTCTTGACTTGTGACTTGAATTTTGACTCTTGACTCCAACTCTCAATTATCAACTCTCGAATTTCGACTCTCGAATGTCAAAACTCAAATCTCGATTCTTGATTCTCGACTCTCGACTCTCGACTTTCCACTCTCGACTCTCGACTCTCGACTTTCGACTCTCAACTCTCGACTCTCGACTCTCAACTTTCGACTTTCAAGTCTTGACTCTCGACTTTCGAATCTCGACTCTCGACTCTGGACTCTCGACTTTCGACTCTCAATGCTCGACTTTCAACTCTTGTCTCTTGACTCTGGAATCTCGACTTATGACTTTTAACTCTCGACTCTCAACTTTCGACTCTCAAATCTTGACTTTCGACTTTTAAGTCTCGAATTTCGACCTTCGACCATCGACTCCAGACTCTCGGATTTCGACACTCGAATCTCAAATTTCGACTCTTGACTCTCGACTCTCGACTCTCGACTCTAGACTCTTGACACTCGTATCTCGACTCTCGACTCTCGACTCTGGACTCTCGACTCTTGACTCTCGACTCTTGACTCTCGACTCTTGACTCTTGACTCTCGACTCTCGACTCTCAGCACTAAAACTCTCGACTCCTGACTCTTAACGCTTGACACATGACTAATGACATTTGAGACACACGTTTCAGCTTTAAACCCATGACTCTCGTTTATGATCTTCGACTCTCAATTCTCTTCTTTAGACGTTTGACTTTCGAATTTTGGCTTTCGTTTAGCGACTTTTGGTTCTCAATTCTCTACTTCTTGCTATGGACAATTCTCGAATGTTTAGTTCTGATTATTTGCTCGTATAAAAAAATGTCAAATTTATCAGGATTTTGGAAAGCGTCAAAATATGTCAAAAATTGAAAAAAAAAATACTGAAGATGTCAAAAATGCCATTAAATTCAAACAAGACGTTGACTCACTTGAAAGCTTTTCAATTTGTTCCAATCTAAACTGACATTTTTTTTGTTGACTTCCTAACTCTCTTGCTTGACTTCATTTCATTCATTTTATTTTAATTGTGTTATTTTCTTTTACTGTGTTGAATCTTATATCATTCTCATTTTCCTTAATCTTATGATTCTACAATTTCTTATTCCAATTCTAACAAAGCATACAGAGTTAAAATAATTGCTAAAAATTTCGTCTGTCTTTGAATAAACTCTTAAATCGTCTAAATTTATTGTTTTAATACAAAAACAAAATACTTCAAATCCGCTTCCAAGAAATCGGCCGCCCATTGGGTGCAATATATAAAATTCTGTCCCACAACCTACAGTTTTTCCATTCTCCTTGCCCTCGTGGCATGAGTACGGAACCATGATTTATAGTCATAAATGTTTGGGTTTTTTCTCTGTTGCCATCAAAGAACCAAACGGCAAAGAAACGGAACATCCGGAAAACTTCAAGGCAAGGTCCCTCTGGGCGGCTCAACCAGATTGGCGCCACGAAAGGTGCGAAAACGGCCCGGCGCACTTCCGGCAGCTATGTGGGGTCCCGGTTTGATTCGATTATTTCAAGATTTTTATTCGTGTTTGCCTCGGAACCCCGAAGGCGATGATGGAGTTCTGTTGGTTTTTTTTTGGTTTGTTTTAAAGCTCGAGAGATTTCGTTTAATCGGCGTTGGGATTACGGGAGTTTTGATGTTTTAAATCAGAGATCGAGGAATTCAGGTGAGAGTTGCTTTTTTAAATTTTATATTGAGCTGACGATTTTTTTAATTTTTAACTTACGAATGTTATGTAGAAGATTCTTGAGTTGAAAACGTACCTGAAAGTAGAAAGAAAAGAATAAATTAGTTTAAAGTAATCCGGATGTAGGTCATTTTTTAAAAGTGGTTCAATTTTGAATACATTTGCTTCCACAAATTGTACCACTTATTCCAGCAATAAACTAGAACAGTCATAATTTGCCATTTGCACCCAAAATTTAGCACCAATCAGTTGTCGCTGATTTACTGACCATCATGAATCACATTTATGAGCTTCTTCAACGTCTGTTTCGAAAGCGTAAATTTCCCAAAAATTCAAATTTTCAAATGCCAACCCGTAGCAGTTCCACATAAGTTCAATTATGAGTAGCAGAAAAAAAACCCTCCAATTCTCAGCTCTTCCAAGCTGGGAATTTTTGTTTCTCCATAGGGGGAAGTGTTCCTAAATGCGCATGTTAGGTAATATGCGCATACAGCCGATTGACGATATGGCAAGAGATTCATCATATCTAATCAGTGCAGTTTGAGGATAATACGCTTTTAACACATGGCATGAAAAAATTAAATTGTTATATAAAGTCGAAAAAATTTAAAAATTCAAACAAGATTTTTGTCAGTTTTGTTATAATATATTGAACTTTAATTATCGTGCGTACAGATTCTGTGAACAAAAATTTTAATGGTTTTTCTTTCTTATTCATCTGGAAATCGGAAATCCGACTAATTGAAGCTTTTGGCAAAGTTGTAGATGATAAGATATTGGAATACGAGACAAGTTCTGAATGCCCATATCAAGGCAGGTTAAATGCCTGTATCAAGAAAAATAGATTATTCTTATAAATTTTTTACTTTCTATCATTTAAACATAAAATCTACGCTCGAATCACGATCTTACAGCGAAAAAAGGAGAACTTCATACTGATCCGATAAAAATACAATATGAACAAAATATTACCATGAAATATGGCCATATGGTATACTTAACTATGTATCATGCAAAAGAACTAGTGATGTAAAAAATTTCACTAAAATTTCAGCCTTGACGTATGCCTAACATCCGTTTCTACCATTTTCAATTAAATCATTTCAAAATATTGCGAGTGTAAATGAAATATAGCTTAAAACATAAATATGCGCATTTAGCCCGCCGGTTTCGGAAATCAGTTATTTTGACTTCTTTTATTATAAAATTATTTTCACAAAAACTGTAAGAGATTTACAGAAAAATTGCTCTTACGTATAGAAAACAGATGTCCGCTCATGTGCATATAGTTTTCAGGCTCCTATCTATCGGAATATGGGAGAAAATGAGTGTTTTCCTTAATATGCGCATATAGCCCGCCTCTCCCCTAATCATATAATTGCACCATTTAACGCCTCGTTTTATTGCACTTCTTCAGAATTGAGGGGTTTTTTCCTTGGAAGTAACCGGAGCACAGGGAAAAAACGCGTCCGATTGTATTTCATACCCATCCTCGGAAATGTTTTCGCGAATTTCGAAAAGCCTCCTGTTTAAGGAGGAAAAAAGAAAATCGCGAAAGATATTTATGGGCACACCACCCTTCACTTTCAGCAGCTCCCATTCCATTTTCTTCCTTGAAACAGAGAAAGAAATTGTACATGGTTTCATGTTTCTTGGGCTCAACCATAAACCAACTCCTGTGAACAGCGGCTTCCAGGAAATGCCACTAACCAAACGTTTCTTTGTAACGCTTCAATTTAAATGATTCATATTTATTCTTTTCAGCGAGGAGCCATATTTTCCTTTAAGGAATGAAGTCTTTCATCTTTTACGCGGCTGTCCCTCCGCCTTCAGTTCGGATCCCGTGAGATTCCCGGCAGGTGAAGCTCCGTCGTCATCCCCCCTTACCCTGTCCTTGAATGCGGACTTCTCGCTCCTCGTAGCATTAAAATTATGGCAAACGATATAATAGATCCCTTTTTCGGTTTGGTTTCTTCCGGAAAAGATGTTGCTGCATACCATTTCCGTCATCCCCCCTTACCATTTCCACAACTTTTCTCTTTGTCCACGCTGGACCATCAACTTTCTTTTTTCTCACCAACAAAGGTACATCACTTAAGAGGTAGCCAACGAAAAAAAGGAATCGTTCATCTTTGGTTTGTTTTCTTCCTAGGCCTATTCAGCGAAAGGAAAAAGGTGAACATTGAAAGCTGGAGCAAATATTCGGGAAAAAATTAATAAAAAGAAGCCAATAAATTTCTCCCTCACTCAAGGCCCAGGAAAAAACCACAAGGGTGCCGGGGAGATTGTTTATTCCCGGTCGCATTTTGGGACTAATTTCGGTGGTTGACTATTATTGCTTTCCTCCTTTCCTTTTTTCTCCCTTATTTCATTGCCGAAGCAGATTGGTTCTGTGGTGGAACTCAACAGGAAAAGTACGCGCACACCCCATCATCATCAATGATCCAATTTAAGGTGAAGGTTCACAGCTTAGCTCAGCAACTGTAGGAATCTTTATGGTGGGCAGTTGTCCTTTTGTGCTGCTTGTGGTGCTTAAACGACGAAAAGACCCACCAGTTGACAAAGTATCAGAGCCCTAAGTTCAGGTCTTTCAGCAGCAACCTGTTCCAGTGCCTTTCGTTTCTGAAGGAGATGAAATTTATTGGTAATTATGAAAGAAATTGGAACACACACTTTCCTGTTGATTTGTTGTCTGTTTTGGAATGTTGGGAGTAGGTAGGATTAATTGTTTGCTGAATTGTAACTTTTTGGCTATGAGAAAGGGGGGATGATTTGTTAGAAAAACACTTAACTGTGATAAATGTTTTGGTTCCATATAAACATCGAATTCCTTCCAAAACTGAGGTTTTTAAATGCAAAAGACAAATAAAAATAAATTATGTCATTCATGAGAAACTTTTGTGTACTTTTTTTTAACAAGTTAGTGAACAATTTGAATAATTTTCAATGCATTTTTGTGACAACGGAATGAATTTCTCGCAAGTATTTTGAGATCTTTATGTGGTTATTTTGGCATCTAAATCAGTCTGGAATTTAAAAAAAATATAATTTTTTTCATATTTTGGCAGTTTTGAATAATTGGGAAATATTGACATTTTTGCCAATTTTGCCCAAGCGAAGTTATGCGTAAGCTAAGCTAAAGCTAAGCTAAAGCTAAGCTAAAGCTAAGCTAAAGCTAAGCTAAAGCTAAGCTAAAGCTAAGCTAAAGCTAAGCTAAAGCTAAGCTAAAGCTAAGCTAAAGCTAAGCTAAAGCTAAGCTAAAGCTAAGCTAAAGCTAAGCTAAAGCTAAGCTAAAGCTAAGCTAAAGCTAAGCTAAAGCTAAGCTAAAGCTAAGCTAAAGCTAAGCTAAAGCTAAGCTAAAGCTAAGCTAAAGCTAAGCTAAAGCTAAGCTAAAGCTAAGCTAAAGCTAAGCTAAAGCTAAGCTAAAGCTAAGCTAAAGCTAAGCTAAAGCTAAGCTAAAGCTAAGCTAAAGCTAAGCTAAAGCTAAGCTAAAGCTAAGCTAAAGCTAAGCTAAAGCTAAGCTAAAGCTAAGCTAAAGCTAAGCTAAAGCTAAGCTAAAGCTAAGCTAAAGCTAAGCTAAAGCTAAGCTAAAGCTAAGTTTAAGCTAAGCTAAAGCTAAGCTAAAGCTAAGCTAAAGCTAAGCTAAAGCTAAGCTAAAGCTAAGCTAAAGCTAAGCTAAAGCTAAGCTAAAGCTAAGCTAAAGCTAAGCTAAAGCTAAGCTAAAGCTAAGCTAAAGCTAAGCTAAAGCTAAGCTAAAGCTAAGCTAAAGCTAAGCTAAAGCTAAGCTAAAGCTAAGCTAAAGCTAAGCTAAAGCTAAGCTAAAGCTAAGCTAAAGCTAAGCTAAAGCTAAGCTAAAGCTAAGCTAAAGCTAAGCTAAAGCTAAGCTAAAGCTAAGCTAAAGCTAAGCTAAAGCTAAGCTAAAGCTAAGCTAAAGCTAAGCTAAAGCTAAGCTAAAGCTAAGCTAAAGCTAAGCTAAAGCTAAGCTAAAGCTAAGCTAAAGCTAAGCTAAAGCTAAGCTAAAGCTAAGCTAAAGCTAAGCTAAAGCTAAGCTAAAGCTAAGCTAAAGCTAAGCTAAAGCTAAGCTAAAGCTAAGCTAAAGCTAAGCTAAAGCTAAGCTAAAGCTAAGCTAAAGCTAAGCTAAAGCTAAGCTAAAGCTAAGCTAAAGCTAAGCTAAAGCTAAGCTAAAGCTAAGCTAAAGCTAAGCTAAAGCTAAGCTAAAGCTAAGCTAAAGCTAAGCTAAAGCTAAGCTAAAGCTAAGCTAAAGCTAAGCTAAAGCTAAGCTAAAGCTAAGCTAAAGCTAAGCTAAAGCTAAGCTAAAGCTAAGCTAAAGCTAAGCTAAAGCTAAGCTAAAGCTAAGCTAAAGCTAAGCTAAAGCTAAGCTAAAGCTAAGCTAAAGCTAAGCTAAAGCTAAGCTAAAGCTAAGCTAAAGCTAAGCTAAAGCTAAGCTAAAGCTAAGCTAAAGCTAAGCTAAAGCTAAGCTAAAGCTAAGCTAAAGCTAAGCTAAAGCTAAGCTAAAGCTAAGCTAAAGCTAAGCTAAAGCTAAGCTAAAGCTAAGCTAAAGCTAAGCTAAAGCTAAGCTAAAGCTAAGCTAAAGCTAAGCTAAAGCTAAGCTAAAGCTAAGCTAAAGCTAAGCTAAAGCTAAGCTAAAGCTAAGCTAAAGCTAAGCTAAAGCTAAGCTAAAGCTAAGCTAAAGCTAAGCTAAAGCTAAGCTAAAGCTAAGCTAAAGCTAAGCTAAAGCTAAGCTAAAGCTAAGCTAAAGCTAAGCTAAAGCTAAGCTAAAGCTAAGCTAAAGCTAAGCTAAAGCTAAGCTAAAGCTAAGCTAAAGCTAAGCTAAAGCTAAGCTAAAGCTAAGCTAAAGCTAAGCTCAAGCTAAGCTCAAGCTAAGCTAAAGCTAAGCTAAAGCTAAGCTCAAGTTAAGCTCAAGCTAAGCTAAAGCTAAGCTAAAGCTAAGCTAAAGCTAAGCTAAAGCTAAGCTAAAGCTAAGCTAAAGCTAAGCTAAAGCTAAGCTAAAGCTAAGCTAAAGCTAAGCTAAAGCTAAGCTAAAGCTAAGCTAAAGCTAAGCTAAAGCTAAGCTAAAGCTAAGCTAAAGCTAAGCTAAAGCTAAGCTAAAGCTAAGCTAAAGCTAAGCTAAAGCTAAGCTAAAGCTAAGCTAAAGCTAAGCTAAAGCTAAGCTAAAGCTAAGCTAAAGCTAAGCTAAAGCTAAGCTAAAGCTAAGCTAAAGCTAAGCTAAAGCTAAGCTAAAGCTAAGCTAAAGCTAAGCTAAAGCTAAGCTAAAGCTAAGCTAAAGCTAAGCTAAAGCTAAGCTAAAGCTAAGCTAAAGCTAAGCTAAAGCTAAGCTAAAGCTAAGCTAAAGCTAAGCTAAAGCTAAGCTAAAGCTAAGCTAAAGCTAAGCTAAAGCTAAGCTAAAGCTAAGCTAAAGCTAAGCTAAAGCTAAGCTAAAGCTAAGCTAAAGCTAAGCTAAAGCTAAGCTAAAGCTAAGCTAAAGCTAAGCTAAAGCTAAGCTAAAGCTAAGCTAAAGCTAAGCTAAAGCTAAGCTAAAGCTAAGCTAAAGCTAAGCTAAAGCTAAGCTAAAGCTAAGCTAAAGCTAAGCTAAAGCTAAGCTAAAGCTAAGCTAAAGCTAAGCTAAAGCTAAGCTAAAGCTAAGCTAAAGCTAAGCTAAAGCTAAGCTAAAGCTAAGCTAAAGCTAAGCTAAAGCTAAGCTAAAGCTAAGCTAAAGCTAAGCTAAAGCTAAGCTAAAGCTAAGCTAAAGCTAAGCTAAAGCTAAGCTAAAGCTAAGCTAAAGCTAAGCTAAAGCTAAGCTAAAGCTAAGCTAAAGCTAAGCTAAAGCTAAGCTAAAGCTAAGCTAAAGCTAAGCTTAAGCTCTGAAGCTTCTTTTTGGCAAAAAAAAAAATATTTTTAACAGAATTTGAAATTCTTGCTTTTATTCAAGACAGCAATGAAACTAAGCTACCAAAAATTGAGAAAATTGGTAAATTACTCCAAAAAACTTTCATTCAATGGACTTTAATTGGATAAACAATTTAATAGTCCAACTGTCACAATCGCTCAGGACTGGACGAAGTTTAAATCGTTTCGATTGGCGCTGCCAACAGACGACTTACTTCAGATGCAATTGCTTTTTCCATTCTCCTACCGATTCAGTTTCTCTCGAAAACCCAGCTCCCAACCTTAGAGAACCTGGAGAAACCGGAAAGTTATCCGGAATCCATTACAAGGGACGACATTGCTGAAAAGCTACTAATTAGAAAGTCACCTTCCGAATGAAATACCGAGAGCTCCCATACTAAAAATGTACAATTGAGACACACAAACACCCACAGAAAGAGAAACGGAAAAGCGCCAAACGACACAGCACAGCTTTAAAGTCAAACCACAAAAGCAGCAAACCGTTGCAGTTTCTGTGTGACGGATTCCCTGATGTCCACCACTGGAGTCCTCATCGGGTCACAGCTCTGAAACCTAGTCCCCCAAGAGGAATGGGGGGATGATTAGAGTACAGTACAGCATCAGCAAGAGTCATTTGTACTGCGATTGTTCTTCACCTGGTTAGCAGAAAAGCAGAAGCACCAGGAGAAATAATAAAACTACAAAAAAAATTCTCCTGGCCAATCGAGAAAGAAGCTCTGTAACATCTCTTGTCGTCATCGTCTCGACGAGGTCGTTTGTCGGACAAAAAGAGTGACAATCGAGCTCACTTCAAGTGAGTTTGAAGTTGGGGAAATGGATCAACTGGCGAGTCAGTTTTTGTCGAGCTTTTGGGATGGATTTATTTAATTCCTTCCTCCCTGGACTTGCACCTTTCCTTTCCTAAGTCGGTGGTGGTACCCTTCTGGGATTAAATTTCAGGTTTTTCCTAGTCAGACCTGTCCAACATTTGATCCAATAACTTCCATCCCTCGACCAGTTTGTGTGATTCACTTTCAATTCGGTGTCCAGTTAAAATTTAATTCATACGATTGTCTTTTGATCGTCGGGGATGATCGTTTGACTTCAAATTTCGAAGAAATTGAAAAACAATCCTCTCAATGGAGATTCAAATAACTCAATTGAAAATAAAAACGTCGAACAATCGCCAATCTTGACAGTAACCGAAAGTTGAATTGAAATCCAATTAATCACAAAGAGCATAGAGAAATACAATTGAAATGTCTTTTCTGTTACCCGTTGCGCTTTTTGACGTTCGGTGGCGCTCTGATTCTGGATCCGGACTGATAAATGGCTGATGCAGAGAAATTACGCCAAAGCAACTTGACGGTAACGTATTATTTTCCAAACTGCAATTTATTGATTGAGACACACAATAAAGCTGTCCCAACTTTTTTCTCCCACTCCTTTTTCGAGAATTCAAGAATCATTCGTTGTCTCTCAAGATTAATTTTTACCGCTTTCTAGCTTTTTATTTGGTCCATGGAACGAACGAAATGAGACAAATCTATCTCCGGGCAGCGCAATCGAATGGACCGTGGCACAAGTTTCACCCCGGGCAGGATGCATTAAATTCATTCCTGAAATTGAAGAGGACTTTCGGAAAGAAGATGCTACTGAGAGTTGAAAAATCGTCTCCCCATTTCCCATAAACAACTCGAACTTGCCAAGGCAAGGATTCGACTGGAGGATAGGTTTTTCAATTATAACTTTTTTCCTATCCCCACTTTCTTTCCCGAGAAAACGCGGTGGAAAATCCCCTGGAGAGAATTTTTCCCCTGCTTGCCTGGTCTTGCAGCCAGCAAATTTGGTGTACCGCGAAATTAGGTGGATCGAAAAGTTATTACACCGGTGATTTTATTTTTCCCGTCATTTTTCCCCCCTGCATGCTCTTCTTAATTTTTCGGAAGCCATCAGTATAAGAAATCAATCTCTTGGCAGGTTCGAAATGAAGCGGATCTTTTACCTTTGGAAGCTGTCTGTTGGAATCTTTTCTTTTTTTTTTTTTTTGAAAAGGTGTATTGTGAGCCATCGAGAATGGGGGGATACATTTCATGTTATAACGCTTTTCATTTGAGGGATTGATTTCATAAGAAGGATAAACTTTTCCCATCGGATGTTTCTACAATGGCATTCATTTTCGTTTTGATTTGTTTTGAAATTAATTTCAAATATGTATGATAAATTAAAACAAACAAACTTTGTTTGTAAATTTCGAAAAGTGTGAGTCCAAAAATCTTTAAAATTTTTAAAAATTGAAAGAATATATTAAACAAAAAAAACCAAATTGTTCAAATTGTCAAAATTGTCCAAATTGTCAAAATTGTCAAAATTGTCAAAATTGTCAAAATTGTCAAAATTGTCAAATTTGTCAAAATTGTCAAAATTGTCAAAATTGTCAAAATTGTCAAAATTGTCAAAATTGTCAAAATTGTCAAAATTGTCAAAATTGTCAAAATTGTCAAAATTGTCAAAATTGTCAAAATTGTCAAAATTGTCAAAATTTTCGAAATTTTCGAAATTGCCCAGACTTTGCCAGGTTTTGATTAGAAATTGCCCGGATTTGCTGAGCTTGAAGTGTGCTGGAGAAAACCTGGCAACCCTAGTTTAAAAATTATTCAAAAAATGATTAATTAGCCCATTTACAACATAACATTTTTCAATTATTAGTTAGAATGAAATCTTGAAAATGGCACAAGAACGACATTTTTTTGACACACAATGGGACAAAGATATCTTTAAATTTAGAAAATAATAAACAAACGTTTTTCTCAAACTGCTAACATTCCGTTTAGTTGTCAATGGTGAATTCTTCAAAGCCGTTGTAGCCACATTATCGCCGGGACAGCTCCGGATTGACGGCTTCGGTCCATCATCGTCTAACAGCAGCCGTAAAGCACGTTCTGAATCATCCAAGAGAAGGCTACAGGCAAGTATCCAGAGATTCAAAGCGCTCATCCATTCATCCATCCTTCGACCGACCGACATGCTGCTGCTACAAAGATCCATCAATCCATCTATCAATCAATTTGCGGCTCATTCATTGTGGCCATCGACGACGAGGACTAGAACCAAAAACCGGAGCGGCTCATCTTGAGCTCACGCGCCTTGAATATGGTGAGGCCTCGGAAAACCTGAAGTACGTGAGCTTGTTTGCTCGGTTGAACAAATCCGCTCCGAAGCTATCAAGCGGATTCCGGAAACTCGTCTCAAAAATCGTCCTTTCGGGAGAAAAAAAATGGCAGTGTGACAATGGGTCCGGGATCTGATTAGGATTGACACAGCTGAAGCTGTTCCAGAAGATCAGGTTCTGTTTGTCCTTTTACACGTCGAAGAAGCCGGAACGACTTGTGGTCTTTTTCGTTCCAGAGATTGTTTCGTGGGTAAGCAATTTGGGCAGGTACTTTCCCGGAAGCGCAATTGCAAAGCGACTCTGATTGATGGAGAAGCCGTTTTTGTTCCTCAATTTTTCTCAGTTGATTGAAAGGCTGACAATGGACAGTGGCAGCTTCGTTTTTTTTATTAATAGGAGCAGAAGACTATCTTCTGTGAAAGATGCAGTTTGATGTCTTTTCAGATGTTTCGAAAGATGGATTTCAATTTGACGGAATTTTGATTGGAATCTGGTCTCATTTCACCGGGATTTCAGTCAAAAACGAAATGGAATGGTCATGCAGCTGAAATGAAGTTGTTTGTGATGAATTATTCATTGTGTTTATTCCGGGTGGACACAGCGACGCCATTATTGATCGTGAACGAGCACACAAACAAACACACTCCGGAATCATCAATGGTTCAATCGCATTCATCAATTCGAAAAACTTTCCTCCTGCCGCCAAAAAAGCTCCGAGGGAGCCACCAATTAACCCATCGCGATTGGGAGCGGCTTGATTGAGCCCCGAAAACGTATTGAATTGATTTCCTGTTATTGTCCAACTGTCGAGCTCAGTCCATTCTGTTGACAGGGACCGCCATTCGATCGCTGAATAAACAAATCTATTTTCCAACGATGGCCGGGCTTGGCCCAATCGACAGAGAGCGCTGAATAAACAAGATTGAATTCCACCAACATTCATACATTCATATACGCATAGCCAAATGCACACATTTGCGCACATTTTGGATTTGGAGCCGGCACCTCTCTTGGCCCCCGAATGAAGCCGCGCACAATTTGTCGGAAATAATGTGCTGCAAATTGAATTTCTGAATTGACAACAGCATCATCATCAGCAGCAATCAACACTATCGCCATGATGATGATGGCCATCATCAATGGTGGAAGTATTATTGGTAGCATCATCAGCATTATTGCCAGCAGAATCATCGTCGGCCACTGGATGCGTTTCATTTTTGCGAATTAGTGCACTTCGAGTAAACACACGCGGGCGATTCTAGGAAAAACGGAGCAATTTTAGCTTCCATTGATTAGTTAATCAAACTAGGTTTTAACGTCATTCAAACCCTTATTCATTGACATTTGAAGCTCTTGCTAATTACAATCAAATTTTAATTCAAAATTTGAAAACTTTTCGTATTAATGATTTCAGTTCTGATGTTAAACGTTGAAAATATTAGTTCTCGCTGTAAAACGTACAAACTTAATTTATTATATTCTGATTTTAAAAATTTTATTGCTCAGCATCCAGCAATCAGCTCTTAAATACAAAAAATCTTGACAATTTTGACAACTTTTAACAATTTTGACAATTCTTTACAATTTTGACAATTTTGACAATTTTGACAATTTAGACAATTTTGACAATTTTGACAATTTTGACAATTTTGACAATTTTGACAATTTTGACAATTTTGACAATTTTGACAATTTTGACAATTCAGACAATTCAGACAATTTTGACAATTTTGACAATTTTGACAATTTTGACAATTTTGACAATTTTGACAATTTTGACAATTTTGACAATTTTGACAATTTTGACAATTTTGACAATTTTGACAATTTTGACAATTTTGACAATTTTGACAATTTTGACAATTTTGACAATTTTGACAATTTTGACAATTTTGACAATTTTGACAATTTTGACAATTTTGACAATTTTGACAATTTTGACAATTTTGACAATTTTGACAATTTCGACAATTTTGACAATTTTGACAATTTTGACAATTTTGACAATTTTGACAATTTTGACAATTTTGACAATTTTGACAATTTTGACAATTTTGACAATTTTGACAATTTTGACAATTTTGACAATTTTGACAATTTTGACAATTTTGACAATTTTGACAATTTTGACAATTTTGACAATTTTGACAATTTTGACAATTTTGACAATTTTGACAATTTTGACAATTTTGACAATTTTGACAATTTTGACAATTTTGACAATTTTGACAATTTTGACAATTTTGACAATTTTGACAATTTTGACAATTTTGACAATTTTGACAATTTTGACAATTTTGACAATTTTGAGTGTCTGAAAAATGAGATTCTTGAATTTAAATCTTCATTTGATTAATTGAAAACTCAATTCTCAATCTTCCAGAATATCCAATAGAATTATATTATATTTTTGAAGGTTTAACCTTCATCAGGATCTGATCTGCAACTAGCTATGGATAACTGTTACTCAAAATGGTCGTTCGCCTTATTTTTTTTCATTCTGAAGTAAATTCGTAATTTTGTTAATGGATTTTGTTACGATTCAAAATATGAGGAACTGAATATTAAAAACTGATTTTAAATCTGTTACAGAAAGTCGATGAAAATTCTAGAATAAATAAAGATGAAAATTTTAAAAACGCATTCGAATTTCTGTACCATCATTCAAATTTTTAATCATTGATTTGGTTCTTTGAAGAGATTGTAAGTCAAATACTACTCCAAAACCGTTTAGCCGATTATTTGGCTCACCAAAAAGCTGAGCTAAGTGTTCGGACGGATAGGCCGAAAATATCATCTTAAAATTAATCTATTATATAAAATTCTCTTGTAACGGTGTTTGTAGTACTACTCCTCCGAAACGACCCAGACGATTCGAATGAAATTATTTTTAGAATATTCTGTAGCCATGCGAATCGGTTTATATCGAATAAAAACAACACAAAGTCGCATCAATTGTCCGTGATAATTAAATTTGTAGTTTTTTGAATGAGATAAAAGTCATGGCTTCCATTTTTTCGAGATTTTTTTCTTTTGGGCGGTTTGTTTTTCGTCTCCAAGGTCGAGGCGTCGCGAGCAGACGTCGTTAGAAGATAGTAAATAGTAACCATGGCATAGCATACTGATCAGTTAGAATATTTTGGCGCGTATTTCTCAACCAAGCATATTTTTATTGCAAATGGTGGCGATATGAAGCCTTGATGTGATTTTTTTTTTATCTTGATTCCTAGCTCATTTCTTCAGCACATGGTTATGAATGACGCCTAGATGTGACTCAGGTTGACATTTTGCTGATCGAATAAAACATATAATATTTCTTTTGCCAAAATTTGAAATTAAAAAGTCAGGCATCCATTTTCATAGATTTTTTTTTTCTTCGAGGGGTTTGTTTTTCGTCTCTATGGGCGAGGCGTCGCTAGCAAACGTCGTTGCAAGATAATAGTAACCAAAGCATACTGTTCATTGATCGCTGGAAAAATTTAAGAATTAGGCGCCTATTTCTCAACTAAGTACCTATATTTCTTATGCACGTGGGGGCGATATGCAACCTAGATGTGTTTTTTTCTTGCTTATTTGTACACAGCACATGGTAATAAATGACGCCTAGATGTGACACGGATTGATATTTTATTGATCGAATTAAAACCATATAAACGATTCCAAATATTAAAACCATTTTTAATTCGTGTTAATTCAAGTAGTAAATTGTTGTCCAAAAAATATGAATTTGGTAAAGATAAATATGAAATAATGTTATGACACTTTGCGGACGTTTAAAAATAAGAAATTGGGAAGCTTTACATTCAATTTCGTATAATCCAATAAGCCTAGAACGCTAGACACATTAACTAAACAAGAGTCTATTCTATTCTATTTTGTTTATTTATACAGGATCTTATCCAACTTGGTCATTCGTACTCTAAACAAGAGTCTGTTCTTTGAAATAGATTAGATAGGATTGAAGTTTTCAAAGGCCGAAAGAACTATTTGATTTTTTCGCAAACGTAAATTGAAGTTATCAATAAAATAATCTACTTTTTAATAACAAAAAGTGAGGACATGAATTTTCCGGAAGAATTTTCAATTAAGAAAGTAGACTAGAGCAAGTGCAAACTATCCAATTTTACAAAAAATGTATACATTATTTCTTCATCTAAAAATTGTTAGGCCCAAAAAAAATTGATTGAAAAAACTAATTTTTTTTTTTAAATCATTCACCAAAAAACTGTTTACACGTTTACTGTTTGTTTACACACTATTCAAGTACAGACTTAACATGAAAAGTGTATTTTTGTTATACATATTTTGGCTTTATAGAAGAGACTTTTGATTCACTTTTTTGTTGAAAAGTTTTTTCGTGATTGATATTCCAGGGGCAGCAGATTTTTATGATGAACTTTTAATATGACCTGAAAGTGTTAAAAATAATATTAATTCCTGTAATTTCTTAGGTGGAATAAGTGAAAACGCGCCATTTAGCTATGAAACATCTACAATTTAAGAATTTCATTTCCAAAATGGCCAGAAAGGATATCCCGAGTGTTGAATCTGAAGCGGATATTAAAAATTATTGTAAAGGTCTTTGTAAATCAAGGTCTTTTGGTTGAACAGCATTCAGTGAAATTGAAGTACCAAGCATTTATTTATTCCGGAAAAAAAACTTAGGATTTTTTTCAGAGAATATGAAATTGAACTGTGGAGATATTCGTTAGGATTAAACCGGTGTTTCATTTTAGAAAATTAAGATTTACAGAAACATAATTTTTATTAAGGTTTTGTTTATATGATCATTTCCAGGATACAAATGAACTCATGAAACCATCGAAGCCTGAACAGATTATTTCTTTTTGATCTATTAAATTTAAAAAAAATCTGCTTTTCAATTAAATGTTATTAAATCTTAAAAATATAACATAATCCTAAAGGAAATCGCAGATCACCACCAACAATGTTCAGGAAATTTTGAAATCAGAACTGCTTCAATTAAAATCTTTAAAATAATGGGTGAATATATCTAAACATATGTTTTCCTCTTTTCAAAACCAATCGTTTCTTTGATTCATTGAGTTAAAGTTCAAATAAATTAATTTGCATTTTTTGCTTGAATAAAAAAAGGAATTTGCAATACACAAAATCGTCAGATTTAATGCCATGACAAGCGCTGTTTTTGAACATTTCAAGTTGAAATGTGTAAAGTCTATAACTTAAGTATCAGGCGAATCATTTAGGAAATGATTTTCATCCAAAGCTAACTGGGAGCTGAAAGCGCTGCGTTAGGCAAAATATTCGGCAAATACTCCAAAAATTGTCCCGATATTAAAAACAATATACATAACAAAACTGAATAAATCTACAGAATGGAATACAGCAAATGAAACATACATATTATCAACATGCAGTTATTTATTGAACAAGTTACAAAAATTGGATTTTAAAAGACCAGTTGAGTTTAAATTCTTTGGTTTAATATTGATAGAATTGAGCGGGTCGATTCGAGTAAAGGGAAAGAAGGGAAATGTAAAGAAAACTAGGAAAAATTGAAAATGGCCGCCAAGTTGAACATGGTAAGACGAAGTTTACCGGGTCTGCTAGTACATTTATATATTTCTAGACATCAATTTTTTAACTGATGATTAATAATCTATATAATACTAGCTGATCCCATACGAACTCCGTTTCGCTTTCAACTTGGAATATGACATGAACAGTTTGTATGAAAGTCAGTTGCAAGCATTTTCTAGATGCACTTCTGAAGACATTGTTAAGTAAAAATTGCAAAAGTATTGGACGATCACTTTGTCTGTCGTCTGCTACTAAATTTGAAATCAGGAATCAATTGGCCGTGCCATAAATCCCGTGTAAAAATTTCGACTCAATCGTTGCATAACAACGCAATTATTGCCAAAAAGCTAAACTCCTTTCGGTGGCCTCTTATACAACCTTTGATATCTGAAATCAATTTCCCTTCACTCAAAATTACCTTATGAAAATTTTCAAAGCAACCCATTGTATAATAACGTCAGTATTGCTAAAATCAGTAAAAAATTTATTTATATGGACGACCTCTTCCGTCGACCCCTGGCAAAACATTTGACATCTGAAATCGATTGCTCGTCCCTGAAAACTACCGTGGGCAAATTTTCAACCCAATCCGATGTCAAATAACGACGATATTGCAAAAATATTGAAAGGTTAATATGGACGACCCCCTTTGCCGGCCCCTTACAATGAATTCAATATCTGAAATCCATAGCTCGTCTCTCAAAACTCTTGTGTACCAATTTTCGTTTGAATCCGATGTATAACAACGACAATATCGCATGAACAGTGAATAGTTCATATGGACGACCCCTTTGGCCGACATCTGATTTTAGTTTGGATAAGTGAAATCTGTTGTTTGTCCTTAATAACTCCTATGTGCAAATTTTTATCCCAATCCGATGTATAAAAACGTCAATATCACTAAGATACTGAAAATTTAATGTGGACGACCCCTTTTGCCGGCCCCTTACACTGAATTTGATACCTCAAACCGATTGCACGTCACTCAAAACTATCGTGTACCAATTTTCATCTGAATACGATGTATAATAACGTCAATATCGCAAAAACAGCGAACAGTTAATATGGACGACCCCTTTGGCCGACCCCTTACACAAAATTTGACACCTAAAATCGTTTGCTGGTCTTTCAAAACACCCATGTTCAAATTTTCATTACGATCCTACGAAAAATGACGTCAGTATCGCGAAAACAATATTTGTCTTCTATGGACGACCCCTTTCAGAAGGGGTCATCCGAAAATCTAAAAACATTTTTCATCCTTCCTGGTCCTAATGAGCATCCATGCCGAATTTCAGACCTCTAGCTCTTAAGACGGCTGAGTCTATAGAGGACAAACAAACAAACAAACAAACAAACAAACAAACAAACAAACATACAGAAATTGCTTTTTATATATATAGAAGATAGATACAACAGTTGTTTTGGTAAAACTATAGAAAACCAAAATCAGAATATTTTACAAGCATTCTTGAGTGTATTCGTGTATCTATCACTGTAGATCGTGCTGAAGAACCTTTCAGGATTTCCAAATATTCTTAACAAAATTTATTGTTTTAGTGCTTTTTTTAAAGCAACAAGTTTTTGAAATTAAAAAAGATATGGGGGAATCATATAGGAAAAATGGCTAGGAAGCCTAACGAACGGTTAACTTTTCTCAAAAATAAAAAAAACAAGAAGAAAAACATTTTTATCACTATCCCTATCAAATGGTAACCAATTTTAATTCATTAATTCAATTATTTTTCATTTTTGAACGAAAAAAAAAATTAAAAATTCCAATAATGCCTTTTGAATGATTCGTTTGGTTTTTGCGAAAAATTAGAATAATTTAGAAAAAAGATATTTTTTTTCAATGAAATTCAGGCAGCCGGGCCAGACAGGACCTTTCTTAATTTTTTATTGAATAAACAAGCAATTCTACTAGCTTAGTTACGTTTCTTTGATTTAAACAAACAATAAGTTATTTTAAGAAAGTCTTCAACTGCTTGAAAATTATTCTATGCTCAAACAAAAAAAAACTATATTTATCCAACTTTTGATCAAATTTACTTATTTTAAACTTCAATAAGAATGAATCCAATTTAAAAAAAGGTTATAATAGATAAGAAATTTTACTGTTCAAGTTTCAGATTTCAGTTTGAAATCTGGCTCTTGGCGGGTTCTGAATCTATATTCCTGATTAGAATTTCAAATATAAGTGATTAATTGAATTATTTTTTCAGAGCCTTAATAATTAACCCATTATTTAAGTTCTGATTTTTATCAAAATTCTTTATTTCAATTGAAATTTATAATGTTGTTTAAAAATCCAAGTCGTATTAGAAACGACTTAAATTAAAAATTGTGTTATGTTTGAATTTTGCATAAGAATAAAGCTCGAGAACTCCGAATCTAAATACAAAACAAAAACTCAGGATAGTTTCTTAGTGAACCAAATCAAAATGACGATTTCAAGTACCTTCGGCTTTTCGTTAAAGCTTTTCATGATTATTTGAACCGAAATCTATATCTGTATCCAGAACTGGATACAGAATCCGAAATATGAAAACACGAAAAAAACTTCAATTTTGATGATAAAGAACCAGAACCTCTGAAATGAGTTAAGTATTATTCAAAGTTAAATATTGAGAAATAGATAACTATCAATTAGGATTTTTTTAACTGTCGTTAGTTTTTGATCTGGGATTAGTGTTCGAGGTTTTGAAATCAGTTCTGAGTTAAGTTTGTTACCCTGGAATCACCTAACTCCATCATCAAAATTTACGTTTAAATTAAAAATTTTTAATGTAGAGTAGAATATCTCGCTTACTTTTCCTGGACTCTCATGAGGGGTTTAACACATCTGGTAGAAAATGATCTCTTAAAATATATAAGTGGTTATTAGAGGAAGAAATAAAGCTTAGTTCTTTTAGAAATGGGACAGTTACGAATGCGTGTATCTCGAAAACCATTCGTTTGATCTAAATACTTTCTATGGAGGAAATGAAGGTAATCTTATGATAATTCATGAAAAAATTTGAAAAAAAATATTTATCTTTTTTTGTAAGAAAAAAATGTACTTTATTCTTGGTACCTCCCATCGGCTGGCGCACACTTTTTTCATTCATGATATTGATCAGTTTTTCAAACTTATACTTCGCCTTATCTGAATTTTAGATTGCTACAACCTTCTCCTTTAATTTCTGCTACTTTTCGGTTGAATACTTCTCTTTTAAAAGAAACTGAGGGCAATTTAGTGATAAAGCTGTTTCGAAATAAACAAAACTTGATTATTTTTAGCAACTTTAAAGCGTTTTTAATGCAAATTCCGCTGGCAAAATCTGACAATAACGAAGTGAAACCATCATTAGATTGAAGTTCAAGTATAATTGGTTAGTATAGATCGGAGGTTGTGAAATGTACATACAAGATTACTCTTTTTAGGCTTTAAAAAACAGCGAAAAGCAAAGTTTTCGTTTTGAAAATTGTTGTTTTTTTTTCACAGGAGCAGAATTTGGGCAAATTATTTTATTTTATACAAAACAACTAGCAAATACATTCTTTGATATGCTCGGGACCTTGCCACGAGCAGACATGGTATAGGATTCAAATGCTGGAATTTGTTGTAAATAGGGTATTTCATAAGTTTTGTCGTTAATCAAACATCATCTTTCCCATTGTCTCTGTGCTGGCTGTACAGCTTACGAGTTCTGGAAGTAGCAAAAAATTATTTTTTGAGGTTGGGTTTGATTGACTCATAACAAGGCAACACTTTCAGCTTATCGGAGAAATTTTTTTTGGACATTTCAGCGATCCACCCTTAGTTTTTCGCTTATTCCAAATTAAAAATGCTGGTATGAGACTTGACTTTCCAGATGACCCTTAATCATAGTTGTTGATCATGTTTTTCACCTCAATGCTTGATTTGAACTTTGTGGACATTTTTGACAGTGTTTGCATACTTTTCCACCACTCACACACATTAATTCTTTGAATAGTCAACGGTTTTGTCAGCCATCAATTCGATTATGATGGATTTTGAAGGAAAGTGTGCAAAATTATTTTTTCCATTTTTTCTTGCATCGTAAATATCTCAAAAACGCGTAAATTTAAAATTTTGAAAAAAATAGGTCGGATAGTACTTTTCACAGGCAGCAAAATGCTGTCAAAATTTTGAATGTCCGATTACTAGTTAACGAGCTATAAGCAAAAGAAAGTGTCCCATTTCTAAAAGAACTAAGCTTTACAAGGATTTTGAAGTTATCACAACGGTTTTTTTCCTTAAAAACTGGACACAATAATCGGTCAAATATTCGATTGAATAGATGAAAAGCCACTTTTCGGTACATCTCTATCTCTAGTTCCTGGAATTTTATAAAATTTATGAAAACGATTGCTCTTCATTATTCTAGCTTCCAATTGATTTTAATTGCGAGATTCAGTTTTGAATGATAAAATTTATTTAGCTTAGCTGTTATTTGGGATTTTCTAAAGTTTAAAAGATTACCACTCTTATCTGATTTTAAAATTGGCCAAATTGATCAAAAACTTCATGACAACTATTGCGCTTCTTAATTCTTGCTTCTTAATATTTTTTCATTGCTTGATTCATTCTTGAAATACTAATATTGCTAAGCTGTTGTTCGGGATGACCTGTCTATCAAATGTTGGTTTTTATGCTGATTTCAATTTAATTCAGAATTTCAATGGAACGGTTTTTTTCTCCAAGACATATTTTCCTCACTTACTTATAAAAAAAAGATTCATTTTCTGGTACTGTTCTTCAATCTAGAATAAATTCTCGTTTTATTTTTTACCCTTAGATTTTTTAAACCGTGAAAAATTTTGAACACCCCTACCCAAGGCTTTGGTATGCAGTAATAGACTGAGTCTATTTGGGGTCATTTTTGAATTTCTCAAACCCTGGAATCTAAAAAGCTTTGTATTGGTCCAAAACTCGTCCATGATTTTTTGAAGAATTTTTGAGTAACGTTTACATGAGTAAATTTGAACTTTTAGGTTTGTATGGGAAAAATTGAATATTTTGTACTGAAAAATCAACATCATTTTTGTTTCTTCTATGGAACCGAGCCAGCTGATGGTTTTTGTGCCAATTTATAAATATCCTAAAGGAAATTTTCACAACTTCGTGTCTTATTAGGTAAAAAAGTAATAAGCTGTTTAACAGAGGTGTGTCCTTTCGCATTGATAAACAATAAATTAAATTTATACGATTTTAATTTCAATTTCAATGACGATTCCAAAATAAGGGTAATGAATAAGACTTCCTGATTTTTTTTCTAAACATATCCAGGCCGGTCAAATCCGGAAATTTTTTAGAGTTATTCTGATATTATTGAATTTCACTCAAAAGTCGTCAAAAAAAATGTCGTGTAAAAGGGGATTTTGTGAGACGGTCAATAGATTCATAATCCTTATCACAGAGTTACAAATTTACAACAGTTTTTGTATGGAAAAGAAAGGAAAATCGTATATTTTGAAAAACTTGCTAATGTTCACATTGTTCCTAAGAAAAATACAAATTGATAAATTAAAGGGTGAAAGTTGATTTGTGAAAGAACAACCCAAACAATGGCTCATCAGTGTATCGATTTTAAAAGAAAGCTCAACTCCATTGTCGACTATAAATTTTGTGATATCACCAAAAAGATTAGTCGTCATTCGCTAAAAAATGAAAATTTACACCACAGTTTTCTTTAAATGGCAATCTTTGAGATTGTATATTGATTTCAAAGTCAAAAGAAGAAATAGTTGATATCAAATTGTTGTCTTTTTATTGATTTTCCTTTAACTTTTTTTTTACATTACGATGTTTATGGTTCCTTGGAACAGAAAATAAAGTTTTTCCTCTGTGTTCAAATTTTAAAGTTATTATGGAAAACAACGTTTTTGGTCTATTTGAAGCGATTTTGTATTATTTAAATATGCATTTGTTAATTTAAAATATTTTTGGTATTGTGATTTCATCAGTCTTGTGACATTACAGTTCAACTACATACCAAGGATGCTTTTGATGGTATCTTTTGAAGTTGCTTTTAAAAAAGAGTTTTAATAAACATTTGAAACTTCAACTCAATAAAATCACTTTTCATGTTAATTTGATATGATATTCCATTTTTTTTTATGTTTCATACACACTAATATGCAAGTTTGTTATCAATTCAAGACGATCCTTAATCCACCTCTGTCACCATCAAATAGTCTCAAATAACAACGTCAATGCAGATGTACACGCCACAATCCGGGGGCCAATTAAGGGCTGATTCAACTAGGCTAGTATTCGTCTGTCCATCCTTTCAAACGCATTGGCCAAAACTGCTCCTAGCCATCCCTAGCCTAGTCTGGCCCGGTTCCGGAAGCCCGGAGCCTTCAGCTTCGCAACACCGGAAGCGGTCCGGGGCACGAAAATAAGCGATTATGACAATTTACACCCCTGAAAACATGGATTTCACCATGGCAGGATGTGCGCCCGGCGGAAGTTCGTCCATCGAGCCACGTAGTCTGAGCCTACACGCACAAATTATGAATTAGCCAACCGGACGACGAGTGCTGGTCTCATTGATGATGATGGTGATGGGGCTTTCGAATCTCAATAGTGTTGTGGACACAACATTATCATGGCAATCGCCACCATTTGATAAGCGACGAGAATGCTGGCGCACCAGCAGTGATTTAATTCAATTTATAGTTATAACCCCGTCCTGGCTCCTGGATTCCTGGACCTCATCATCCGGTTTGGGTTAAATGGGTAAATAAAAAACCTTGGTGTATCGATCCGAATAGATAGAAAAATGATTCTGTCTATTCCAGCTCTGGTAGGTATCGCTGTTGGATGTTGTGAATTTCGTTCGGGATTTGTGGGATTCACTGGAATTTCATAATCACCTTTATGATCCCGGGCTACAATTACCACGACTCGTGGATAAGCCTTCCATTATTTGGCAAGCCAAGACTAGACCTTCCCCCTTTGCCGGCAAAACTGGAAAACTATACGCACACCTGGCCTGGGAAAAGTATAAAACATAAGCCACAACACATGAACCCCATGAAATTCCCCAAAAGACCTGAAAAGACCCATTTTCGGTAAATTTTGTTGAAAGCCGTAAACAATCCTGAAACAAAATTCCTCGCTCTAAAATAACACTCTCATACCACCTACTCAACGATCCGTGGCCAGACCAGGGCCAAGTGCCGTCCGAGAGTACACACATGGCCGATTTTTGCGGACCACTCCAGGACTAGGACCAACTAGGATCGAAATAGTTACTCTGCTCTTAGGCTGCTGCTATTGTGGCAAAATCCCACTCGTAAACTTCGTCATCCCCCCTTACCCGGGACAGATTTCGGGGGAAAAAATCCCAACATACAGCAAAACTTTTCTGCCTTCCGCCCGAAAAGCTGAGAGTTCCGAAAAGATCTAACCACAGCACCCCACAACACAAACCCGGACTGAGGACGTTTCTCTCCTAGGTCGTTGTTGCTTCGAAATAATATATTAATTCCTAAATTGGAGATTTTATTTAGATTAGACTATCATTACAACATTAAACGATGCTGAAACCTTCCACCGTCCTCTTCTGAAGGAAATTTCCGGACAGGATTGAATTTCGAAAGTTCCTTTACCAAAAGCAAAACGCACCATCGAAAACGAAAAGTTTTCAGATTCTAGTTCAACTAGGATCCCAAACCAGGTGCCCCGAGGAGGAACAAAACCTGAATGAAGTGGGTCGAGGAGTTTCCTTGCGATTGATGATGGGGTCATTACCGATAAGAGTGCCGGTGTTTTTCGGGGGGCTCCGGTGTTTAATTGAAGGACATCGGCAACGATTTCTGGGAGCGATCCTAGAAGTTGAAAGTAACTTTGCCCTTAGTTGATGATTATGATGTTTCGCCAATTTGGAAAGATCGTTTCGAAAATGACTTTTGAATTGTGTGTATGCCAATTTTTTGTCGGGAATGGTTTCGTTGAACAATTAAAGAGCGATTATTGGAATTGGAAAGCGAAATTATTTTAATCACGGGTTTGTTTATTTAGAGCTGTTTGTATTTTTTTTACAATTTAGAACAGTTGCAGAAATTATTTTTTCGACAGCATAAAGATTATTTTTAGCTTGTGATATAGCTCAGTTAGCAAGTCGGTTGCCTCCTGAACCGATGTCCGCGAGTTCAACCCCAAGAAAAAAACAACGACCTAGTTGTACCGGATAAGTTTTTCAACAACTGTCCACCAATTTCAACGTTCATATATTGTCGCAAATGCCAGTAAGATGGTAAAACGAATATAGTCGAAAAAAAAAAACAATTAAGATAATTTACAGAAGCATTTCGAAAAATTTCCAGATTTACGAACAATTTGAAAAATTTTTAATTTTTTTTAAGAGTGATACCCACACAATTTTGAAACTATCTGTTAAGTTAAATTATTTAAAAAAAACTTAAAAATGTCTCCAGACAAGTTTGAGAAAATAAAAACGAAAATACAAAAAAAATTAAACAACTATAGTTGAGATAAGTTAAGTTTATTTTATGCATTCAAAAGTAGCTTGAGACAATTTCGCTTTAATTTTGCAACAGTGGCGTGATAGTTGCATAATTGGTATAATAAACATGAAAATTTATCAAATTTTTTATAACGATTTATCCTAATACAATCCACGAAAAATTGTCAAAACTGTCAAAATTGTCAAAATTGTCAAAATTGTCAAAATTGTCAAAATTGTCAAAATTGTCAAAATTGTCAAAATTGTCAAAATTGTCAAAATTGTCAAAATTGTCAAAATTGTCAAAATTGTCAAAATTGTCAAAATTGTCAAAATTGTCAAAATTGTCAAAATTGTCAAAATTGTCAAAATTGTCAAAATTGTCAAAATTGTCAAAATTGTCAAAATTGTCAAAATTGTCAAAATTGTCAAAATTGTCAAAATTGTCAAAATTGTCAAAATTGTCAAAATTGTCAAAATTGTCAAAATTGTCAAAATTGTCAAAATTGTCAAAATTGTCAAAATTGTCAAAATTGTCAAAATTGTCAAAATTGTCAAAATTGTCGAAATTGTCAAAATTGTCAAAATTGTCAAAATTGTCAAAATTGTCAAAATTGTCAAAATTGTCAAAATTGTCAAAATTGTCAAAATTGTCAAAATTGTCAAAATTGTCAAAATTGTCAAAATTGTCAAAATTGTCAAAATTGTCAAAATTGTCAAAATTGTCAAAATTGTCAAAATTGTCAAAATTGTCAAAATTGTCAAAATTGTCAAAATTGTCAAAATTGTCAAAATTGTCAAAATTGTCAAAATTGTCAAAATTGTCAAAATTGTCAAAATTTTGTCAAAAAGTTTAAATCAATTTTCGATTAAATTGGTGAAACTTCAATAGACACCTTTTTTACATATTTCAATTTATTTTTAGACAATTTCAAGGTTACATATGTATACATACTCTCATACAAGTTTTTAAAAATTTCTGGATGACTTTATGATAAAAATTTAACAATTTTGGACAATCTTGAATGAGCAAAATATTTGAAGGTTGTTCGAAAGATATGTTTAAGCAATTTGTTCCTTTTGTTAAGACAAGTTTAAAAAAAGTTTTAACAGTTTACCATAATTTTACTGTCGATACAAATTAAACATACTCAATTCGAAAAAAAATTTGACTATTTTCAATTTCGTGTAAACAATTTGATAATTCCAAGGGAATGATGAAAAATTTTATTTAATATTTAAGAACCGTTTTGAATCTGTTTCAGGACTATTTTCAACACTTTTCTTTGAAAATGGATAATTTTTAGACAAATCTGAGATAGTTTGAAAAAAAAAAACTTATTATTTTCAACTTTTTTCGACAATTTTCAGACAAAGAGATCAGTTTGGTAAAATTTATATGATTGAAAAAAAAAATGGTTTACATTTTGGAGTCTACTTTCAAACCATTTAAAATAATTGCCAAAAGTTTTTTCAGCTGAATTTTGGACAATTTTGAAGCTATTAACAGAGATTTTGAGAAAATATTTGAAATGATGGAATTTTATTATTTCGGAATATTTAAATTCTGCACTCGGATTACTTTGAACCAATTTTAGAAATTATTGAAACAAACATCAATGATATTAGGGGATAATTTGAGGAACGATTAAAGTAAATAAAATGAAAATTACAATTAGTTGTTTGAAAACTTTTATAACAATTAATACTAATATTAAGACATTATTTAATCAATTTTCAGTAAAATTTTTCGATTTTCAGATCTTTTAATTAAATCGACCATTTTCATACAGCTTTGAAATATTCAAAAATATTTTCACCCAATATTTAAACGATAATCACATTACTTTGACGGTTTGGTAAAATGATAGAATTTTTTTGACATTTTTTTTTATTCAATGGCTTATTCAAAAGCTCAAAGCATTCTTAATTGAAGGAAAAAAAATTATTTAATCATTGTTAATTTAATTTTTGCCATAATTTTTTTCGTCTAATAATTGTAAGTTAAAATTTAACCGTTATCTTAAGTAATCTTTTCAAATGGCATTGCAATTCAGTTCAAAAAAAAAAAAAAAAACTCGCATCTGCACCAGTTCCGATAAGCGAGTCACTTTTCAAGTCAATCTGACACTTTCGCGGCTAGCCGGACGTACGGATTTTTTTATTCGTCTTGCCAAGTTTGTCACTACTTTGTCGGGGAAATGTCCTTCTACTAGAGCAAAAAATTTGCAAACAGTAGAGAAAAAACAACACCCATTCGGTAGTTAAGCTGCTGCTGCTGTTTCGTTCCGAGCTACTGTCGGAATGTGCGGTCATAACGGGGTCTGGAAAATCTCCGGGAAAATGGCCCGAGAATAGGAATAAAATTAAAACTAATTGTAAATAATAAAGCGGAAACGTCGGGTTTCGTCGGGTGCTGGGAGTGCTCTGATAATCGGAAGCTTGTCAGGAAAACGCGTGGCTGTGGCGGTCTTCGGTATGTAGTCCGATTTTTTTTCTATCACATTCTGGAGGATTAAGGCTTTTGAACTGGAGAGCTGGGAGCGAATCTTCTGCAAGCCTTCTGGAATGCAACGAGGGTATCCACGTCGATGACTGGTCTCAATGTGCATTATCTTTAATGAAGGAGGTCTAGAGGAAGTTGGGGAGGTTGGCACGAAAAAATGCAAACGGATATAATTTTCCAGTGTAGTCGAGCAGAAAATGGGGACACACAATGATGTCCATTTTTATCCGGGTAGAATAACTGGAAGAAAGGGGGGATGAATGTGGGAGCCGGCTCTTCGACATTGTTCCATGCTGATTCAGAGTAGAATTTTTTCACTTTTTCCTTCCCTTCCTTTTCGAGCTGAAGACATTTGCTGGTGTGCAGGCGAGTGATCATACTTTATGTATAGACAACGACAACAACGGATCATCACGGAGGATTAGGAATGGTTCAGTGGATTTTGGGAAGCGACGATGTTTTGTCTGTTTGGAAGTAGTTTGGCGAAAGCTCGCAGCTTCAAGAAGATGTGCCACTGACTGGTAAGGGGGGATGATTCCTGTCGATGAAAGGAGAGCTCCGAGTAGATTCCTGACTAGACTACGCGATGACCAGTTGACTGGTGAAGAACAAAATGGCTACAACAATGACAACTAGACGGGTAAGCCCATTCCAACGTTTGTGAAGGTGGGTGGGTTTCTGCGTGTGTCTATCAGTATGTGAGCTGCCGCCTGGTGATGATGACGAAATGTACCAATTTTTATTTCGGATCGTTTATAAAACGACTCCTGGTATGCTGTGTGGCTCGAGTACAGACTTCATTCCTAGTTTTCCCTATTCCAACGAGAAGCATTCTCAGCTGTAGTGATTCCAAGAGACGACATCTGAACGAAGAATTGAACGACAACGGACCAGTAAACTCACATGCATGTTTGTGTCTGTTTGTTGTAGTTGACGTCCAGTGAAGTGAAAATAAATACATACAATTTTCGTTTCGTTTCGTTTCAGATACTTAACCACACTCTTTCGTTTTTTTCTGTTCCTTTTTACTTCTGGCATGTCCTTGGTGCCTCATATAGTTGCGATAGTTGTCCGAGCTTTATTTGCCTCTCTTATTCAGCCCGAGAGCTCATGTCCACCCAAGGGGAAGCAAGAATGGAACAAATGTGCTTCCTTGCATGCCAATCCAAGTGCAGTTTTGTGTAGATTTTTTTTTCTGAAATCCAGCTCAGAAAGACAGCCAAAATGAACGAAAAAAAAACCGAAACAAGAATGCATTCGAGCACTGGACAAATTCTAATGGTCAGTAATGTTGTCCGGGAGAGCTGTTGTATTCATTTGCTTCGTTGGCTTTGGATCTGAGCCGAAGTTGAAACCTAGCGTACACAAGGATTTGCGGACTTTGCAACATCCCTATTCCCACTCTGCCTCTAGACTGCAAGCAATGTAGTGCAATTTGATGTGTTGATGATAGTGTTTAAAGATGCTTTTAGCAGATCAGAAACAAGAAAAGAGGACGATGCAGGGACGGCTATTTTGAGAACTTTTTAAACACCGCAATTTGTGGGATTGCTGTCAGGGGATAATGTACACATAATTATATCAATCGAGAGACGATGTGTCTCTTTAGTGAAATTGTGAATTCCTTTACAACAGGCTTAATCTTAAGCCTTTGATGAATTGTTTTAAATTTAAAATAAAAATTTAAAAATTTGAAATCTTAATCGACAAGAGAAATAAAACATAAAAAAAGCAAGAAATTTGGAATGGGAATTTTTGAAAAAAAATCAAAAAATCCATAATAATATTGAAAAAAAAAAAACGTCTAACAAAACCATTTTTGTCAAAATTGTCAAAATTGTCAAAATTGTCAAAATTGTCAAAATTGTCAAAATTGTCAAAATTGTCAAAATTGTCAAAATTGTCAAAATTGTCAAAATTGTCAAAATTGTCAAAATTGTCAAAATTGTCAAAATTGTCAAAATTGTCAAAATTGTCAAAATTGTCAAAATTGTCAAAATTGTCAAAATTGTCAAAATTGTCAAAATTGTCAAAATTGTCAAAATTGTCAAAATTGTCAAAATTGTCAAAATTGTCAAAATTGTCAAAATTGTCAAAATTGTCAAAATTGTCAAAATTGTCAAAATTGTCAAAATTGTCAAAATTGTCAAAATTGTCAAAATTGTCAAAATTGTCAAAATTGTCAAAATTGTCAAATTTGTCAAAATTGTCAAAATTGTCAAAATTGTCAAAATTGTCAAAATTGTCAAAATTGTCAAAATTGTCAAAATTGTCAAAATTGTCAAAATTGTCAGAATTGTCAAAATTGTCAAAATTGTCAAAATTGTCAAAATTGTCAAAATTGTCAAAATTGTCAAAATTGTCAAAATTGTCAAAATTGTCAAAATTGTAAAATTATCAAAATTGTGAAAATTGTGAAAATTGTCAAAATTGTCAAAATTGTCAAAATTGTGAAAATTGTGAAAATTGACAAAATTGTCAAAATTGTCAAAATTGTCAAAATTGTCAAAATTGTCAAAATTGTCAAAATTGTCAAAATTGTCAAAATTGTCAAAATTGTCAAAATTGTCAAAATTGTCAAAATTGTCAAAATTGTCAAAATTGTCAAAATTGTCAAAATTGTCAAAATTGTCAAAATTGTCAAAATTGTCAAAATTGTCAAAATTGTCAAAATTGTCAAAATTGTCAAAATTGTCAAAATTGTCAAAATTGTCAAAATTGTCAAAATTGTCAAAATTGTCAAAATTGTCAAAATTGTCAAAATTGTCAAAATTGTCAAAATTGTCAAAATTGTCAAAATTGTCAAAATTGTCAAAATTGTAAAAATTGTAAAAATTGTCAAAATTGTCAAAATTGTCAAAATTGTCAAAATTGTCAAAATTGTCAAAATTGTCAAAATTGTCAAAATTGTCAAAATTGTCAAAATTGTCAAAATTGTCAAAATTGTCAAAATTGTCAAAATTGTCAAAATTGTCAAAATTGTCAAAATTGTCAAAATTGTCAAAATTGTCAAAATTGTCAAAATTGTCAAAATTGTCAAAATTGTCAAAATTGTCAAAATTGTCAAAATTGTCAAAATTGTCAAAATTGTCAAAATTGTCAAAATTGTCAAAATTGTCAAAATTGTCAAAATTGTCAAAATTGTCAAAATTGTCAAAATTGTCAAAATTGTCAAAATTGTCACAATTGTCAAAATTGTCAAAATTGTCAAAATTGTCAAAATTGTCAAAATTGTCAAAATTGTCAAAATTGTCAAAATTGTCAAAATTGTCAAAATTGTCAAAATTGTCAAAATTGTCAAAATTGTCAAAATTGTCTAAATTGTCAAAATTGTCAAAATTGTCAAAATTGTCAAAATTGTCAAAATTGTCAAAATTGTCAAAATTGTCAAAATTGTCAAAATTGTCAAAATTGTCAAAATTGTCAAAATTGTCAAAATTGTCAAAATTGTCAAAATTGTCAAAATTGTCAAAATTGTCAAAATTGTCAAAATTGTCAAAATTGTCAAAATTGTCAAAATTGTCAAAATTGTCAAAATTGTCAAAATTGTCAAAATTGTCAAAATTGTCAAAATTGTCAAAATTGTCAAAATTGTCAAAATTGTCAAAATTGTCAAAATTGTAAAAATTGTCAAAATTGTCAAAATTGTCAAAATTGTCAAAATTGTCAAAATTGTCAAAATTGTCAAAATTGTCAAAATTGTCAAAATTGTCAAAATTGTCAAAATTGTCAAAATTGTCAAAATTGTCAAAATTGTCAAAATTGTCAAAATTGTCAAAATTGTCAAAATTGTCAAAATTGTCAAAATTGTCAAAATTGTCAAAAATGTTAAAATTGTCAAAATTGTCAAAATTGTCAAAATTGTCAAAATTGTCAAAATTGTCAAAATTGTCAAAATTGTCAAAATTGTCAAAATTGTCAAAATTGTCAAAATTGTCAAAATTGTCAAAATTGTCAAAATTGTCAAAATTGTCAAAATTGTCAAAATTGTCAAAATTGTCAAAATTGTCAAAATTGTCAAAATTGTCAAAATTGTCAAAATTGTCAAAATTGTCAAAATTGTCAAAATTGTCAAAATTGTCAAAATTGTCAAAATTGTCAAAATTGTCAAAATAGTCAAAATTTTAAAAATTGTCAAAATTGTCAAAATTGTCAAAATTGTCAAAATTGTCAAAATTGTCAAAATTGTCAAAATTGTCAAAATTGTCAAAATTGTCAAAATTGTCAAAATTGTCAAAATTGTCAAAATTGTCAAAATTGTCAAAATTGTCAAAATTGTCAAAATTGTCAAAATTGTCAAAATTGTCAAAATTGTCAAAATTGTCAAAATTGTCAAAATTGTCAAAATTGTCAAAATTGTCAAAATTGTCAAAATTGTCAAAATTGTCAAAATTGTCAAAATTGTCAAAATTGTCAAAATTGTCAAAATTGTTAAAATTGTCAAAATTGTCAAAATTGTCAAAATTGTCAAAATTGTCAAAATTGTCAAAATTGTCAAAATTGTCAAAATTGTCAAAATTGTCAAAATTGTCAAAATTGTCAAAATTGTCAAAATTGTCAAAATTGTCAAAATTGTCAAAATTGTCAAAATTGTCAAAATTGTCAAAATTGTCAAAATTGTCAAAATTGTCAAAATTGTCAAAATTGTCAAAATTGTCAAAATTGTCAAAATTGTCAAAATTGTCAAAATTGTCAAAATTGTCAGAATTGTCAAAATTGTCAAAATTGTCAAAATTGTCAAAATTGTCAAAATTGTCAAAATTGTCAAAATTGTCAAAATTGTCAAAATTGTCAATATTGTCAAAATTGTCAAAATTGTCAAACTTGTCAAAATTCTCAAAATTGTCAAAATTGATAAAATTGTCAAAATTGACAAAATTGTCAAAATTGTCAAAATATTCAAGATTTAAAAGTTTTCAAAATCGTCAAAATCGTCAAAATTGTCAAAACTTTAAAAATAGTTAAAAAATATCAAAATTGTGTTTGTAAGCAGAAGGAGACAAAGATGATTTCTAAACAAAGTTTTTCGTTGAAAGATTCAGTTTGATTGAAAAAAATAAAATAGTTTAAATTTGTGTTTCAAATCTGAATATCTTCAGTTTCAACCTTGAAGTTGATTACTGCATCTCCTGGGAGTTAACGAAATGTTTCACCAGTCAATTGAAAGAAAGCTCCAATCTTTGGGGATTTTCATCTTCATTAGAGTCGCTGCCTTTCGTTCTTTCAATTCTGCACAGTGACGTGCGGCATGTCCTCGGGACATTCCAATGGGAAATGAAACCGAGAATACTTTATGTTTCTATTCACTGGCAACCGTAGAAGGCAACAAACGAAATGGAGAACTTGACATGATATCAACATGGAATTCGTTTGCTGATTTGGTAACACGAATCGGTATAGAACGAGAAGGAAAGGGGGGATGAAAGTCGCTCAATCAGCCTCAACACTCTGGTTGTGGTTGAACTTTTTATATGAATTTTTCAAAATAGATTTTTCTTTCACCGTTTGGAATTCTTACAGCTCATTTTCTTATTTTACAATATTATCAAATTTGTAAAATAAGAAAATTTTCAATTTTTTTTTCACATTATTCTAAGCATTGTTTTTGCAACACTGTTTCACAAACAGCTTTGCATACATCTCCTCTAACTGATACCCATTGAGATGTGAACCCCATACTGGCATAAAGGGGATAATTTTTGCTGGAGACGAAGAGTTTTATTGGCATTTCGATGTCTGCTCCATAGGGATCGCAGGAATTCGTTCATTTTCCGTTCGTTAGGACAGCGCTCGAGGGCAATTCGTTCTCCGGCAAACAACACACGATACAGCAGCGCAATCCTTCCGGGGGAATCGAACAATCATCCCCCCTTTCCCTCGTGACAATCTACCAATATTCGTGCTTCTTTCCGTTCTGACGAATCAACCGGCTTTCCACGAGACAGGTACTCTCTGAAAGGAGCGTTTCGGCATAATTCAAAATTGATTGCAATAAAATGTTAACAACTTTGCATGCTTTCTCTTACTCCGTGGGTGCAGTTTTCAATGATGGATTTCTGGGCATTTGCTTCTCGAAAATCAGTCAATTCGACGGGTTTTTCCCTTTAACGTTTCCATCATCCGAAAGTGTCGAAACTAGAACAGCCGTAGCACACACACATAAATTCTAGCAAACTGAGTCCTATTGCCTCACGTGTTCCCGGCTTTCAGCAATCGATTGGAAATGCATTTAAATTTTCGTCAAAACTGCTGAAGCTTGAAAGTTCTGTGGCATTGCATTCGCGTTGCGGCGCCAAGCTCCCAGCCGAAACTCGTCGAGTGCATTTTGTTTGGTCGATGAATCATACATTTTTGTGCATGTGAATTTTTTCCTCGATTTTGTTTTTTTTGTGCTAGAGTAGGGTCCAGACAAATAAACCGAATGCAGAAAAACTCCAAATAACGCCTATGAAAATCGCATTCCAGCCTCAGTTTTATTGTGTGGATTCGATTTTCACCTTCAGTTTTGATTTTTTTTTTTCCAAACTGCATGGCTCTGTTGATTTTTTAACCAAACTCAAAGCAGACGGGGCGTTGGCGAACGATAAATTTATATTTATTCATTTATTTATTTATTTATTTCAATCATTCCATGACTTCCACCCGAGCTCCGTTTTTATAGAACCCCCAAAAATGAAATTTCGCTCCAATGTTCTTCGTCATCGTCGAAGCCATGTAATATCACTGAAATCAGCTCATGGAACCGAGGACAGAGAAAAACAAAATCAAACACCTGCAGTGAAATAGTTTTTCGCACCTGCATTCACCTGGCCATTGAACGGTGTACCGGTAAATACTTTGAAACGATATGCTGATTTTTGATATTTTTATTTGGAATATTTACACGGACGTGATTTTTTTTTCTCAAAGGGGCACCGTTTTGAAGCGTTTCCAATTTGTAAAACTGTTATTTGTTTGCTGTCATATTTTCAAGCTTTTCTAGCAATCCATATGAGGTTAAAGTTTATTTGTAACGAATGTAAATGTGTAAGATTCTTTTCAATTTTAAAATTATCTCGAAATTTGTGTTAATTTTAATGTTTGGTTTTTTCATCTCCATTTAATTTCAATTCAAACATTCGTGCTTCTAAGAGTTTTAAACTAAAAATTAGTATCAATTATTCGTTTCAACCTTCTATCGACACCAACTGGACCCTGCCAAAACGCAATTAGATTTTATTGACTTTGCCCCTCGGGCCAATAATTGCCGAGTGGGGTTCCCTAGTTCACCAAATTAGCATATCACCAATTTGTGACTCTGATGTGAC